>NC_069501.1:696995682-697123182 GCF_027579735.1 Bombina bombina
CTTTGGCAAGAGTTTGTCTCAGCAAAGTGTGGCTTCTGTAACCAAGCAGACAATCAAACATCTCAAAAGCAGGGAAAAGGCAGTCACAAAGTCTCCTAGGAAATATCTACCCTAGTGGCAACAGCTTATATACACACTAGTACATATTGGTATCTCTTCAGTCTATGAAGAAACTGATTGATTTAAAAAAAAAAAAAAAAAAAAAAGTCAAATGGGAACATTTTGCTTTCAAAACTCTCTTAAAAACTCATGTTTAACAAAACTTGTTACCATTGGTTTACATTTTATATGTCATTACATTAGTTTGATCATTAAACACTTCTGTTTGCATTTAGGTTCCCTAATAATTTGCTCTTTACAAGTGCTTCAGGAGAACTCTGGAAAATGGTCCGCATTGGTGGCCAGCCTCTTGGATTTGGTATGTGTTTACAGGCTTGTATTATTAGTGAGTTTTAATTATAATACATAATGCAATGCCACAGATGAGAAGCTTCTTGTAGGAGAGTTCTGACAATATTATTGGTAAAAATGACCCATATAATAGAAATATTGTTTATGCTGTAAAACATTGTTTTTTTCTAATATTCATGTACTAGTGGTATTTATTGCCTTGGTCAACTTAAAATTAATAATAATATTATAATCATATTACTGCTCAATTTCCTATTTTATAATGGGCTAATAACTCCTATATTCGTTAATTAATTTTGTTATATACTCTGAGCTTTTTTTAGAGGGACATAATAATTAAAATATAAATGTGCATTTCAGTTTTTAAAAGCACGCTTTTGTTATGTACTTGTAATAGTAAAAACGTTTAAGGAAAAGGGTTGCTACTGTGTATATATGCTGCACTTGTCCTGTGCATCAGTATTTAAAGGGATACTAAACCCACATTTTTTTTCTTTCTTGATTCAGATAGAGCATGCAATTGTAAGCAACTTTCTAACTTATTCCTATTATCATTTTTTCTTCGTTCTCTTGCTTTCTTTATTTGAAATAGAAGGCATCTAAAACTAAAGAGCCAGCCAATTTTTGGTTCAGACCGTGGACAGCACTTGTTTAATGGTGGGTGCATTTAGCCACCAATCAGCAAGCACAACCGAGGATGTGAGCCAAAAATGGGCCGGCTTCTAAACTTACATTCTTGCTTTTGAAATAAAGATAGCAAGAGAATGAAGAAAAATTGATAATAGGAGTATATTAGAAAGTTGCTTAGAATTGCATGCAAAAAAAATTTGGGTTCAGTGTCCCTTTAAATACTCCAACTGCTTACATAGCCAGTGGTGCTTGAATTAAATGCAGGTGTACAGGGCACACACAGCATATGCTTATATGCCACTGAATCCGTAATACATTTTACTAGAAGCATTTTTACTAATGCAAGTATATCACAAAAATGCAACTGTTTCAATTTTATAGGGACAGTCTACCTGAAATTTTGTATTTGTTTAAAAAGATAATCACTTTATTACCCATTCCCAGTTTTGCATAACTAACACTGTTATATTAATACATTGTTTACCTCTATGATTACCTTTATATAAGCCTCTGCAGACTGCCCCCTTATCTCAGTGCTTTTTTTTTTTTTTTTTAGCTTTTTACAGTCTTCAATGTTGGCAAACTACTGCTGGTTCTTTTGAACCCATTATCATTTTCCACAGGAGTAAGACCAATGTTATTTTTATGCTACACATGAACTAGCACTGTCTGGCTGTAGTTCAAGATTGTAAAAAGCTTAAAGAGACATGATACTTGCATGTTGAATCACTTTAAAGTGCAGCTAAAGTATTCATAGAGCATTTACACTGGTGACCTGAAGAAATTGTGAGGTAAATTATCTTCCATTTTTACATAGAGATGCTCAGGGGATATTTTCATGTCAGCTTTTTACAGTTATGTTGCATCACATTCAAGTGATTTAGCATATTAGTATAATGTCCCTTAAAAACAAAAGCACTGAGATAGCGGGCAGCCTGCAAGGGCTTGGAAACAGGCAATCTTATAGGTTATAAAGTATATTCATTACAATGTTGGTTATGCAGAGCTGGAGAATGGGTAGAAAAGGCGTTATCGATCTTTTTAAACAATATAAAATTGTAGACGGTCCTTTTTAATTGTATGTGTATAAATTTGGATTTCAGTCGTAAATTGATGATGGTCCACAGTCCTCCATAACATATGGGATATATTTCCAACCACTAGGAGGAGGTCAAGAACCCATACAAGATATGTAAAACCATCCCACATTCCATCTCTCTCTTGGTTTGTTCTTGACCTCATAGGAGATGGTTGAGAATAGAGGTTGTTCCAGCTACTTGCTTATGGATTATAAATTAGGAGCTCAGACCTATGTGAGACCCAGGTTCCCTAGGGAGTATCATTTACAATGAAAATAGAAGAGAAACTTCACAGCAGCTGAATGATACAGGGACAAATGAGTACTCTGTTATGTGCATAGCATTTCCCTAATGGGACTTCAGCCATAACTACCATCAGGCATCACAGGGACTCGTCCCTATCCTTCCCCTGAAGGACTCAGGTATTTCCTACTGCAATCCTCTGTGGTACTCTATACCTGCATTGGTTGGGCTCTCTACTGGATACTGCTGCATTGACATGCCTAGTAAGCCAGTGGAGAGGTGCTGTGTAAGGTAAGATACTTTAAACGGCACACATACAGCCTAGAGACTATTTGTAGGTACTCTGACACAGCTGTATGGTGTATACCGTCTAGGGATATATCTTTCATGCATTGTACTCTGTAGGTTTATTTCTTAATGCAGTTCTGCAGGATTTATCTGTATTTTAATACAACAGTGGAGATGCTTTAGAGATATGATCTATTGATATCTCTTTTCTACCTATGTTATGTGCCATTTATATCTATGACGATATTGAACATTGATCATAAATATTTTCTTTTACAGTGGGAATCCTTTAGAGATAAGGTTTATTGGTATCTATTGTATGGGTAATTTATAGGTATGCACATCTGTTTATCATGCAGACACTGAGCATTGAGCATGAATATTTTAATGGATCATGTACATTGTGTATTTAAATGCTAAAGATATATGCAGTCTCTGCTTATCTGGACATGGATTTACAAGTATCCAATGTGTACCTGTTGATCTATATGCGCTGCTCCTTTAGTCTGTAAGGCTACATGGCAATATAAATATGTGCAGATGCTTAAGTAGGTACATAAATACCACTGCTACTACTTATATAATCATCTTATGATAGCTGATTCAGATGCAGTTTATTTGCCCCATTTTAACTTAAGACCCCTTTAATGGCTTGCGACCTCAGTTGTCATAGAAATATTTACATTTGGTATAAAGAATGCTTTGGATTTTCCGTCTGCCAATTTTTTTTCTTGAGGACACAAAGTCTGTCTTTGACCCTTGGGACGTCCTCCCTTCGTCAGTCTTGGCCTATTGTTCCAACAGGATCTGGGTTTTAGAAGAGTGCAAGGAGTTAGGTTTCCTCTAGAGGCAAGTTACCAATCAACATTCTGGAACTTAGAGTGATCTTCTGGTTCTTAGCCATGGCCTCTATTGAAGGAGGAAAAGTTTTATTGTTTCCAATTGGACAACATATCAGCGGTGTCCTACATAAATTATCAAGGGGGATATCTGCAGTTCACTGGCCATGCAGGATGTTTCTAAACTCTGTGTTAGGCAGAGAGAACTTTTTGCTCCCTTTTGGCAATTCACATACCATGTGTGAACAACTGGGAGGTGGATCATCTCAGCGGTCTATCGGTCCATTCAAGAGATTGGTCTCTCCATTAGGATTCTTCAATCACTCATAGAGATCAAAATGGGCTTACAGGACATATATCTGATTATATTTCATTTAAATCACACACTTCCAAGCAATTGTGTGAGATCAAAATACCCAAAGGCTCTCCTAATAGTCGCCTTGGTGTGTCCATGGGACCTTCATCTAGCATACCTGTTTCCAAGTATCATACTTGAACCAAAGAGGTGTCAACATCAGTAATATAAATTTCTCCAGCCTGACTCACCAGGACTTGGCATGGGGATACATTGCAGATATTTCTCGCTCTCCATGGCTTCTTCCTCTGACACAAGACCTTTAGTCTCAGGTTTCTCTTTTTCATCATTATCTCTAATCTTTACATTTTATGGTGTGGAGCTTCAACGCCTAGTTTTGAGACATATAGTTTTCCTTGATGCAGGCCAGAAAGCCTGTAACCCAAATAATTTATTACTGGATTTGGAAGGCATTTTTTTAAATGGTGTTCTTCCAGAAGGTTTTCTGGGTATTACCTTAGGATTCCTAGACTCCTTCAATTTTTCTCAGGATGACAAAATCAAATTTCTACTTTATCTGTTCTTTTTAATAGGAAGTTGGGCCAAACCTCCTCAGGATCAGACTTTTGTCTAGGTGTTCATTAGAAATAGGCCAATTGTGATTCCTATTTTCCACCCTGAAATCTGAATTTACTTTTCATTTTTTTTTTTTTTTTTTTTAAATATTTATTTATATCCAACAAAGTGTACAATCAAATGAATTCAACCTCTTTGCGCCACGCAGGGCTAGGTAAGACATATTGTAAAATAAAATGGAACAGTTTAGAACAACAGATTCACTTTCTCTTAGCAAATTAATGAACCCCTTATATGAAATATTTGTACACTTAGCTGGGATTTTTCTATTTTAAGTACAATTAAACACTCAAATAAACAAGAACACACAAAAAGGAAATAGAGAGGAAAAAAAAAAAAAAAAAAAAGGAAGACCAACAGCAAAAGACGGTGATACAATATCTACTCTCCGGTACATTAACGTATTTCGATCATAACAATCGTATAAACCGTCAGAGTTTTCTACTTATTACATTAATTTCTAGGCTATATGGGTATGCACCCTGATGTTGGGATTTTACATTTATTACAAACGAACACAAGTGATCACCTATCAGTTATAGAGGGAAAAAAGGAAGAAAAAAAAAAAAAAAAAAAAAGTCTTCTCCCAGTCCTCTGCCCCCTCTCCCCTTCTCATCTATGGAATCGATTGTCTCCAGAGTTCTGGGTAACTATCTGATAACATTAATTGTAGAAATTCTGCTGATTTACTAAAGTATCTTAATACTTGTAGCTGAACTTCCTTAGATTGACTTAAGATAACTTTATCCCATTTTACTAAGAACTGTTTAATCTTGTTTTCTTCGAATATTTGTGGGTCCTGCTGTTCTAGTAACATTTGATATTGGATATTACGGGTAACAGAAGCTATACTTGGAGCATTTCTATCCTTCCACCTTCTTAAGATCATCTGTCTTACTAATAATATTGTTGTGTTTATCAGAGATTTATTTTGAACCTGGTCCTGTATCAAGAAAAAAATATGTACCGGCTTAAGTGTTATTCTGACCGGTAGAAATCTGTTTAGCCAGAATTCTACCTATTTCCATAGCTTAATGATTTTAGGACAGGCATTAAAGACATGGAAGAGATCAGCATAAGGGAATCTACATCTGAGACAGGCCGTGTTTCCTTTCCATTTAGCTAATCTACTGGGAGTAAGATATGCTCTGTTTAATAGCTTCAAATGCGATTCTCTTATTGCCATATTACTGGAAAATTTCTTTACCCTATTAAAACTCCTTTGAAAGAATCCTCGGTCTATTTCAGGGAAATCTTGTTGCCACATACAAAAAAGACTATTTATTCTTGCCTCTGCATCCTTAGAGATAAGTAATTGATATATATATGAAATAGAGTGCTTCCCAATGGAGAATAAATTTATAACCGGCTCTAATGGGCCCAGTGACCAGCCTTCCCCCTCCAGTGTCTCCAGACTATACAGGAAATGCCTGATTTGGAGATAGGCAAAAAATGATCTTCTATCTAAGCTGAACTCTTTCATTAGGGATTCAAAGGCTTTTACCTGGTTAGACAGTGGGTCTACCATCTGGCGTAGGAATATCAAATTATTTGCTGACCATTTCGCAAAGGCAGAGAAGGTACAGCCACTTTCAAAGTCAGGATTTCCTCTAATGGGTAGATATTTAGAGAGGGTGTGCCTAATCTTTAAATTTTTACAGATTTTATGCCAGGCTATAATTACATTATGTATTGTAAATTTTAAAGTGCACTTTCGCGCCTTTGAATGGTGTGAAATATGTAATAATGCTTTGGGCACGTAGGGAGATGCAATATGCTCCTCAATCTCGAGACTGGTGACATAATTAGCGTTGGTTAGCCAGTCGAGGGCAATTCTAGCAAAACAGGCTAAATTATAGTTTACCAAATTTGGTAGGGCAAAACCGCCCATTTCTTTTGGATGCATTAATCTAGCTAATGCGATACGGGGTTTTTTGGAGGCCCAGAGAAAGCGGGAACACCCTGCATTAAATTTTTTGATGTCGACCTTTCGTAAAAATACAGGGATGTTTTGAATGAAAAATAGAATTCTTGGGAGGGTTCGCATTTTAATTAGTGCAATCCTTGCCGAGAGTGACAGTGGTAATCTTTCCCACTTCTGCATCTCTGAAAGACATTTCCTCTATATAGGCGTAAAATTTAAATCGTACCATTTTTCTGGGTTTCTAGAGATATTAATTCCTAGATATTTAATAAAGTTGTCAGTTAATTTAAATGGGTTTTCCAAGAGGCTATTTTTTTTTTTAATTATCCAGAGGATTTCCGATTTAGATAAATTTACTCTATAGCCGGTGAAATCGCTAAATTCCGCCAATAGATCTACTATAATTGGGATGTTTTTCGGAGAATTCTTTATATAGAATAAGATATCATCCGCGTAGAGAGATAGAGTTACCTTTTGGTGTTTTAACTTGATACCTTCAAGTATTTCTCTGCTTTTTATAGCTAAAGGTTCTATTGCCAGATCGAACAGCAGGGGTGAGAGAGGACACCCCTGTCTTGTTCCTTTGCAGAGAGTTATTGGCGGAGAGAGAATATTATTTATACTCAGATATGAAATAGGATTTTGATATAATAGGGAGATATATGTAAGGAAGTGTCCTGAAAAAACAAAATTGTTTAGTGTCGTAAATAAGTGATCCCATAGGACAGAATCAAAGGCCTTTTCGGCATCGACTGTCAGTAGAGCAAAATCGTGCTTCAGGTCTGACCCTGCCCTATGGGAGGCTCGTATATATTCAATCAATAGCATCGCCTTTCTTATATTTTTCTGCGCTGTTCTGCCCGGTATAAAACCGGTTTGATCCGGGTGAACCACGTCTCCAATAACTTTTTTAAGGCGCAAAGCTAATATAGTTGCTAACATTTTATAATCGTTATTGAGGAGTGAAATGGGTCTATATGCATCGAGTGAATTGGGGTCCTTATCCATTTTTAGGATCAGTGTGATATTGGAAGCCGTAAAGTTTTGGGAGGGTTTGCAGTGTGACAAAAAATAGTTGTTAAATAACTTAGTCAGCGTAGGAGCAATCTCTTCCTTGAGTATTTTGTAGAATTCGATAGGCAATTGGTCCGGGCCTGGCGCCTTGCCTAAAGTTGAATCTTTAACAACTTTTATAATCTCCTCGACTGTAATCTCCTTATTTATTATATTTAACTGAGCATCAGAGATTTTTGGGATCTTAATACTATTCCAAAACCTGTCTTTCGTTTCCTGATTGACTTCAGCAGGAGCATATAACTTCTGAAAAAATA
This sequence comes from Bombina bombina, assembly GCF_027579735.1. Classification (NCBI taxonomy): domain Eukaryota; kingdom Metazoa; phylum Chordata; class Amphibia; order Anura; family Bombinatoridae; genus Bombina; species Bombina bombina. The sequence continues at coordinate 697,003,359 of NC_069501.1, forward strand.
AAAAGAATTGCCTGTTGATATCCTTTGGGGTATTAAATTTTTGGCCTTCAGATACTATTGATCCTATGTAATTATTTTTCCTTCTGCTTTTCGAAATATTAACCAACATTTTTGCCATCCTTGAGGAGGCAGTACCAAACAGCGCTTTATTTTTGAGTTCAGCTTGTAACTGGTTTTGTGTCAAGAATATTTCCCTTTCTTTTTTTTTTTTTTTTGTAATAATTTTTTATTCGGTTTAAAGATTATAAGTAACAATTGGGGACACGCAGGACCCCTGATCTGAAAGACACAAACATGAGATTAAAGTACACATGTCAAAGAATATTGAACATAGATTCAACACAAATAGGTATACCCATATACAAAATCAAAAATACCCTCTCGTAAGAGGGTTTGTGGCGAAAATAGTCCGCCTAGTTTGAACCCTGGTGTGGGCTCTATAACTGGGGGGGGGGGGGAGGTGAACTAGTACAGAATAACCAATGTAACTGAACATAAAGGTGAGTATGTATAGCATAGTATAAGAGTTAAAAATAAGTGTCACTTGTTCTAAATATAATTATTTTTCCTTCTGCTTTTCGAAATATTAACCAACATTTTTGCCATCCTTGAGGAGGCAGTACCAAACAGCGCTTTATTTTTGAGTTCAGCTTGTAACTGGTTTTGTGTCAAGAATATTTCCCTTTCTTTTTTTTTTTTTTTTTTTTTGTAATAATTTTTTATTCGGTTTAAAGATTATAAGTAACAATTGGGGACACGCAGGACCCCTGATCTGAAAGACACAAACATGAGATTAAAGTACACATGTCAAAGAATATTGAACATAGATTCAACACAAATAGGTATACCCATATACAAAATCAAAAATACCCTCTCGTAAGAGGGTTTGTGGCGAAAATAGTCCGCCTAGTTTGAACCCTGGTGTGGGCTCTATAACTGGGGGGGGGGGGGGGGGGGGGGAGGTGAGAACTAGTACAGAATAACCAATGTAACTGAACATAAAGGTGAGTATGTATAGCATAGTATAAGAGTTAAAAATAAGTGTCACTTGTTCTAAATATAATGTTCTTTCCTTAGCTTACCTTCATGTATAACATGACCTAGCGAATTATAGGTGACATAGTGCTGGACATCTTACGGAGTCTAGGACCCATCTACCATGCCATGGGGTCGTACCGTTTAACAACATTAGATTAAATGGTCTGAGCTTGCATCTATCTTATGGGAATGGATTATCCCTTGGGTATTACAGCCCTCATCTACAATATAGACTTCTCATGTTAGTGAGACCAACTCTCCTACGTAGCCCTTCTCCTTGCTGTATATAAGGGTTTATATTAGTTGATCCTAGGTTGGCGTGTTCGTGGACTAAACTTCCTTTATGTGGTCTCCCTCCAGACCCTGGCCACTGGTCCAGAAGGAGGAACACATATTATAAGTGAAAGGATAATGATACATAACAATACATTGGCGATATATACTTGTCCCTATCGAGGGCCCCCCTCAAACCCCCAGACTGGACAAACACATATACAGGGTTTATCAGTATCATTAAGGTATTGTGTCAGTAACACACGTACAACACGGTTGTTGTGTAGCTGCTGTGGCATTTGTTGCACTTACACTTATATAAGCATCCCACCCGGGGCTCCCCACCAACCCGCAGGTGAGGTATAAAGACTAAATGTCCGCAGCTGCTAATATAAAAGCCGTCCGCCGACCACATGATAAGAGCAAATAGCAAGCTAAAATAGTATTAAGGACCCCCAACATTGTTAATAAGATTATCTTTAAACATCTCTTATAGCAGACTCATTGGAACTACAAACATTAAGGTAGTGGCATGACCTAGACTATAAAATTAGAAATGTGGTATGCCTGATTTTGGGTGCTTGATATTGGCATACCGTAGCATAAAAAAATGTACACATTGGCTTATATACATTGTAGAGTAATACATAAGAACACTCATTGTAGGTATGGAATATACTATACACAGGTTAACAAAAAATAATAGCAGCAAGTGTATTAGCGGTATATGGGTACTCTACATTACACTCTGTCTTAAACCCCTCTAAATGTCTTCAATGGGCCCTATGTTCATTTTCGATATGGCTGTTATGCTGCTAGTATATGCACAGACAGGAATATGCCCCAACGAATATAGGGTGAGAGTGTAGCTAGAGGGTGATGAGCCTAGACCTCTCTAAACACATTATGTTTCAGAAGGTAGATTATTGGTTTAAGTAAATAAGGGCTAATCTGACAAACAAACAGTAAACAATCATATAACTTGGATGACCAAGGGATGTCCACAGCCTTTCACATAATGTCTTTATATCTAAGGTCCCTAGAAGGATAGATGGGTGATGGAAGCGTTCCACTCAGCATAGGAATTCCCTAGCAGTGCGAAGTTCAGTTTGCTCTGGGGAATGTGTGGAAAGTTCCAATAGAATACCTTGTAGGGTGCATCATTGAGAAGGAGGTTGATTTGTCCGTTTCAAAAACATTGTTGAGGTGACAACATCTAGGCCTCAGGGCAACCCCCTACCTCTGTACTAATAAAGCTTAACCCACTCCTGTCCTGGTTCTTATTGCGACCTGTGGTCTGTACTTAGGCCTGAGTGGGGAGCATACTTCGTTTGAGAGAAAGCTATAGGAAGGGCGAGAGCAGAATCCTGTATCAGTAAAAGGGTATAATCTCAAAGGGCCAGACTGTAGGCCTGGTTTTGTGTGGTGAACGGTAAGTGATATGTTACTCAGCGCGGTATCATGTATCCATTGCTGGCTAGACCCCTGTGCACCAAGGAGTAGGAGCCCAATATCCAGCCCCGTTATCTTAAGGGCATGGATGTCTGTGGTCTGTTCCGACGTACAGAATGTGTCCCTAAATTGGGTAGGCTCCGCAATGAAGACCCTGTGGGTTTCTGGTAACCAGCTCCTCAGATAAGTTGGAGCCTGCCACTCCGATGCCGTTTTGACTGGTGCCAAGAGTATCTCAGCTCTCAGGTGTGGCCCCTCAGTAAGTCTCTGCTCAGTCGCTTGTTCTCCTTCGAAAGAGGACCCAGAGGAAGCTACTAAGTCAGCCGCATCCCATGACGCATCAGAAGCCGATTCCTGCTGGTTCAACTGTAGACCTCCAGCCACCCGCCTTGGATCAATAGCATTCCTCAGGCTCCCCCACTCTGTTTCAGTCAGCTTGCGTAGCTGGTGAAAGTGGCTGTTCAGAATGCCTTCCATGTCGCTTAGGCGGAGCTGAGTGGTGTTCGCCATCTTAGTGGAAGGACGGTCTGTTGCAAACTTTAACTTGCAAGTAAGATCCTGTCGAGAGGAGGTTAGTGGGCTGTGGGTTGATTACCAGTCGCTAGATAGTAGTTGCGGCTTGCCTGGGATCAGGGCAGCGGCAAGTACAATTGTCGAGCAACTTTGGTTGTTCTCCGGCTGCAATGCTATGTGGTGTGTCATGGCGCGCTGTGTTGGGCCTCAGTGTTCAGATCGTGACTGTGCTGCAATCCACCGCTCCCATCTCAGTCTGAGCATCGATGTCCGTGATATTTAGATACCTCAAGTTTGCTGGTTACCAGGGTCAGTTCTGAGTATTAACTCTAATATATATCTCTTTTAAAATGCCTTTTTAATGCTATTTTGAACGGAGCTCATGATGTTTGCGACCGTTCTGTTCAGCGGTTGGCTCCGCCCCCTCTCCCTTTCTTTTTTAGCCCTCTGATAGATGTCCCAATTCTCTCTACTCGGATTATCAATATATCTAGTGAATTTATTCTTCAATGCATTAGTTAGTTGAAGTTCCCTTGCTTTTGTCTTTCTTTTCCTTTTGATCATGTAGGCCTTGATCTCCCCCCTAAGAAATGCCTTGGCGGCTTCCCAATATATTTCTATCTTGTGGAAATATTCCTTATTTAATGAAGCATAATCCCTCCATTTTTGAGTAAGCCAATTCCGAAAGTGGATATTGGCCTGGAGAAAGGAGGGGAAAAAAAACTTGCCACACAAATTCTCTCTGTTATTCCCCAGCTGGACAGATATAGAGATAATAGCATGGTCCGATAGAACTATGTTCTTAATATCTGACTTAATTTCCAAGCGTAGAAGTCTTTCCGTTACCAGGAACATGTCTATTCTGGAAAATGTATGAAAGGTCTTTGACTCACACGTGAACATTTTCTCATCCGGGTGTTGTGTTCTCCAGATATCCCTTAGCCCGAGACCCTTCATAAAAGATTTCAGAATTTTAGCCTCCTTTCTGGACCTATAAGAACCGCTTTCTCTTAATCTATCCAGCTGGGGAACACAGACGCTGTTAAAATCACCACCAATAATCAGTTGTGAATCTGCTGATTCGATTAGTTTTGTGTATAGCTCATCCCAAAAGTCTGGCCGACACTCATTTGGTGCATAGAGGTTGCATAGTGTATAGTGGCATTTGTTAATTTCTACTTCTAAGATAATATACCTGCCCTCTACATCGCTATACTGTGATATTAGCTGAAATTCTAAATCCTTATTAAAAATACAAGCTACTCCTCTCTTTTTTTTGACTGCTGAAGCCGCATACACTTCCCCAATCCATCCCATTCTTAGTTTTTCTATTTCCTTCAGACTCAGGTGTGTTTCCTGTAGGAAAGCAATATCAGGTTTATGACTCTTTAGATGGTGAATTATTTTTTTCCTTTTAATGGGGGAGGAAAACCCCCCCACATTCCATGACACTAACTTAAGTGAGTTTTTTATCTCTATTGCAGTACCTTTTTAGAACTACTAACAGCACCCAATAATGGGGAGTGACGACAAGGGAAGACCGAGAGGGGAGAGGGAGAGAGGAGGAGGAGAAGAAGAAGAAAAAAAAAAAAAGAAGGAAGACAACAACAGAAAACAACAGAAAACAGACAAAGACGAAAGGAAACAAAATAAATAGGTGGTAGAGAACGACCCACCAGATAGCCATTTGCTTGGTCCAAAATCAAGATACAACTTAATTCAGAATTTCTTATTTTTCTAAAAATTGCTTAACTTCCTCTACTGTATTTAGTATAACTGTATCAGTATCGAGAAAATTTTTGATTTTAGCTGGGTAAATCATTGTGGCTCTATATCCTGCATTAATTAGTTTTGTGCACCAAGGAGCCATCAATCTCCTCCTGTTAAAGGTTTCCACAGAAAAATCTTGGAATAGATAGATACGTTCTTTGTCTACCTCTATAACACCTTTTTTCCTGTAATAGGAGAGGAATCTCTGCTTGTCCTGAAAATTCAGAAGTTTCACTAAAACTGGTCTTTTAAATTTTGAGCCATTATCTTTCTTTGGCCCCAATCTGTGAGCCCTCTCCACAGCTATCTCTGTACTATTTAAGGGCATGTCTAACAGTTTTGGTAATGTAGTATTGATAAAGGTTATTAAATCAGAGAATTCTGAAGTCTCCGGGAGACCCACTATTTTCATATTGTTTCTCCGCGACCTATCTTCTAGGTCGTCGATACGTGCTTGCAGAGTATCAATGGTCTTAGTATGTGTATTTAAACATGTCTGATGAGTGTGCTGGAGATCCTCAATATCAGAGATCCTATTCTCCATTTCTCCTAACCTGCTTGAGACCTGTTTAAGTTCGTTTGTCAGAGTCGCTAAATCTGTTTTAACTTCTTCAAAGTGTGGTAGAAATAGATCCGACATTTGTTTTACCAAATTATTAGTATCTATCATAGTGTTAGAGCTCAGTATGGACTCTGTTGCCCCTATTTCTACATTGCCTATACTTGACCTGGGCTTTCTGTCTTTTATTTTTGGTGGCATTGTGTTTATCTCCGGTCTACTAATCCCTAGAAATTTGTCCATAAATCGAAATAGGTGGGAGGAAACAAAAGCTATACAGTCCGCGTGCCTGCGTGTATTTTTATTAGAGTGTGAATACCTATATTTATCCTTGAGGTAAAATTTTAATAAAGTGTGTAAAACTGTGTTTATCTCTTGAAGTGATATACAGAGGAGCCTAACAGTATATTTTTTTTTTTTTTTTTTTAAGAAAAGAGAAAAAAAAGAAGAGAGAGAAAAAGAAGAAAGGGGAGAAAAAAAAAAAAAAAAAAAAAAACGGTTAGGTGCAGAAGTGATTCAATAAAATAATATGTGACTATACGTGCCCTGTGTGTGTAAGATCCACCGTTCCTATATCTAAAATATTCCTGCTATGTGGGATTAGTAGTTCTATTGAGGCGTTAACCGTTTAGTTTAAATGTGGAGAGGAAGGGCCACAGAGCTCAGCAGATTCCTAAAAAAAAGGAGGACAAATAAACATGTATGCATGTAAACTCAAAAGGGTAAATGGATAGTTAACTCCTATCAAAACCATAGGGGTAAACCAGTTCCAGCACTAACTTCTCTCATACTACATGAGTCTCAGCTGTCTTTACAAATAAAGTCTTGTCTAGGTAGATAGTATAGTTTATAGACACAACCTAATGCAGTTACAGACAGTTTAAACTCAACCTTGCATATTACTACCTGTGGCAATTGACTATTCATACAATATTCAGCAGAGGAGAGTTTTACCCCCGCTATCAGTAAGATGTATCAGATAACCAGGTAAATTTTACTCCCACTGATTCAGTATATCATGTATATAGATAGGATAAAAAAAAACAACACAAAAAAAAAAAAAAAAAAAAAAAGGGACAGAAAGCATCTCATGAGATTACAATATTATATAGTGAAATTGCAAGAGAGGCAGAGGCAGTTCACTTTATGGTTAGAATTTGAAGTCAATAGCCCTTAAAGTCTCTGCCTTTGCTATAACCGTACTGTTCATTTAAGCCCAATAAGACAAAGAGCTCAGGATAGGGGATAACAGTAGTACGTCCCTTTAAGATATAATGTCAGCTTTTGAATAGTCCCATTTGGACAGCCCAATCGATATACTTCTACAGTCAGAACTTTTCAGGCAGTGAAGGGAAGCACCGTATTCAGCAGCTTTTAAGGTTAAGCAATCACCTCAGCTCCACGGCACCGTAAATCTCTCCCCAACCTAATTTATCTCAAATTTTCATGCCTGTAAATACAGACCAAACGATAAATTTTTTGCTGCCTGATGCAAAGAAGGCTTGTACAGTTATTTACAGTGCATAGGGGTATATGTCTATGACAAAAAACAACGACTTATCTTTTTCTTTGCCGGTGTCCTTCTCCTTCAGCTGCTCAATAGCAGCAATACAACTTCTGGCCTCCGTAATAATGATGACCCCAGAGGTATAGTGACCTTCCTCTCACCTCCTGTCCCGGGGTAAATAGATCATATTGCAAGCCATATAAAGATAGAAGTACACGGCACCTGTGCACCGTATCACCTTACAATCAACACTGAAACCCGGGGTTCTGGGAGGTTTATATTCCACAGGAGACGTTGGATACTGCTATCTTGCCGTCTTCGCTTAAGCACGAAACTCAGTGGAGGATAGTGATGCTTTCAGCCGTGTAGATCGCGTCTTTACCGGAATCTCACCCACCGGTTACCGGGATACCGGATCTTGACTTGCCTTGCCTTTCGATGACCTCTTTTCTCTTTCTTTTTTCCCTCCTATCCCAGGTCCGGAAAGAGTCAAGAGCGGCGAAAACCACCCCAACCCTCTCTAGACACCGGGGTCCTGGGAGTACAGCGAGGCGGGCTCACAACAGGCTGTGGAGTGGTGCGGCTGCTTCTACCACCTGTGACTCTAGCCAATGAGTCTTACAGCAATTTAGACTTCCCGCTATCCAGAAAGTGCAGCGCAACTTGAGGTATGAATCCCCTCGAGTCCGGGCACAGTCTTAGGCCAGGGCGAGATCCACTACAACGGCCGTGGAAAAGCCTGGGGGTGCCTGTGTATCGATGGAGTACTCAGGACGCCAGTTGCATGCGTCCACCTAGGCACCTCCTACAACCGGAAGTCCGAATTTACTTTTCTCTGCATGACAAGGTTCCTTGAACCAATGCATTCCATTGATATCTACTTTTACCTTGGAAATTATTATTAGCAATCTCTTCAGCAAGAAGAGTTTTTAAGTTGTTAACCTTCTCTTGTGATCTCCATTTCTAATTATTCACAAGGAGAAGGCTATACTTTGTACTTAATATGATTTTCCTCCTTAGGTAGTTTCAAAAGACAACATCATTCAAGAAATGATTGTTCCTTCATTGTGTTCGGATCCTGCTAACTCTAGGTAGCGGCTCTATCTCCAAGCTACTAAAGATCTCAGACAAACCTTTAGTTTGTTTTTTACTACTCTGGGACTCATAAGGGGCAGAAAGCTATTTAAGGTAGTGTTGGCCTCTTGGTTCAAATAAGTGATTCACAAGGCTTACTTGAAGGCAGGAAAGTCGCCTCCTAGTGTATTCAGCTCTTCTACAAGAGCAGTTGGAACAATGTGGGTTTTTAAAAATCATGCATCTTTGGAGCAGATTTGCAAAGCTGCAACATGTCTTCTCTGCATACTTTTTTCAGAGTTTATCAAGTTTTGGCTAAATAAGAACTGCTAGAAAAATTATCCCACCCTTTCTGTAACATAGACCATCGGCTCAGGTATTAATCCCATATGTTATGGAGGATTATGGACTATCATCATTTTACGAAAGAAAACAAAATTTATGCTTAACTGATAAATTATTTTCTTTCTGAATGATGATGGTCCGCAGGCCCCGCCCTGTTTCAATGTTTTGACAACCGCTCTAATAACACCTCTACAGACCCAGGTTTGTCTTTCCTACCTATATGTTTCCTATTCTCTAATCAGCTATATGTTAAACTAGAGAGAGGTGGGAGGGATTTTAAGCTCCCACTTGTGGCGGGAAATATATCCATATGCTGTTGGGGACTGTGGACCATCATCATTCCAAAAGAAAAGAATTTATCTGGTAAGCATAAATTTTGTTTTTGACTATTTTGACCCTTTTTTCCCTTATTAAGAAGCAATGCACGGAAGCTGTATGCCATATTCAAATTAGGTCATACTAGAGATCTATACAGTAACAGAATTATATTTTCCTATCTTGCATCCATGCCACTTTTATGCTTATTGATCTCTTATTTGACTTTGTAGCTGCTGTGTGGCATTATGCAGTGCTTAATTTTTTGTGCAAGATTCGTTAATGAGTTTTCAATATGCTCTGGGGAAACAGTGTGAACAGTAGTAATGGAAATCTTTCTTTTGTATAGATGAATGTGGAATCGTTGCCCAGATTTCAGAACCTTTAGCAGCTGCTGACATCCCAGCCTACTATATCAGTACTTTTAAGTTTGATCATGCATTGGTGAGTCTTAAGCAAAAGACATTTTGACTGCAAATGTGCCAGCTATGTTTAACCGGTTCATATATATCTGTATGATGTCATCTCCCAGAGATGAAGAATATGATCTTCTCATGCAGACCCTAGATGCTCTGATTTTGTTCCATTTTTCTTTTTGCAATATGTAATTCTTCACGGTTTTATAAAGGGTCTTATGTAATTTCTGTTAGAACATCTCATTCATATCTCATTTATAACCTCATTATGGTCTTAACGAGTTTCCCAGAATTGGTTTCCTTTGTTGAATGAATAATGTAAGTATTATATATCACATTTCATCACATTTTTTTTGTTTTTTACAATATCAGTATACAAAGTATTTGTCATAACACAAAAAGATCAGTCTTAGAAGTGATTAACAAAACCAAGTAGAAACAGTGCTATTAATCCATTAGTTACGCTGTACAAAGTTAGACAAATACAGCAGAAACCTCCTTTTTCTTCATAAATGGAATGAGTCCACAGCTGCATTCATTACTTTTGGGAATTAAGAACCTGGCCACCAGGAGGAGGCAAAGACACCCCAGCCAAAGGCTTAAATACTCCTCCCATGTACCTCATCCCCCAGTCATTCTTTGCCTTTCGTCCCAGGAGGTTGGCAGAGAAGTGTCAGAAGTTTGTTTAGGTCTCTTATGGAGGGTAGTACTCTTTGACATGGGACAGGAGTTTTAAGTAATCCTGTCAGTCTCTCAGTGAGGGCTTGGATGAAAGTTAGAGTCCGGAGATGCAGGAAGAGTCTTTCTGCAAAACCATCCCGACTCATTTTAACAACTCCACAAGCAATTGGCGTTGTCGAACTTCGCTTCGCTGCCTGCTTCCTTCTCTCAAGTCCATGGCAGAGGTGAGGCTACTATCCGTCACACTTGAAGGGACGTGTTCCTTTTCCACGGCGTAGATTCCGGTAAGATCGTTTCATTTGACTTCTTCATGATTGTACTGTAACTCATTTGTTCCTGCAAACTCACATGAAAAATACAGGGTCTCAGTGGGACTCCTTTAGTATCTTGGAATCAAGGGTTAATATCTCCTGAGGGGTTTTTTAATCATGTTTGTTATGTGATTCAATCTGCTTATCTGTAGTGTTAACTGGGCTCGTTTCTTTTTGGAACATAACAGCCTTTTGAAGTGACGCGACCTTAGGGTTGGGCTGTACAGTTCACCTTGTGACCGGGTGTGTTTGCGTTCTGGTCTCCCATTTCCACATTCCTGACTGTGTGGTGACGGAGAATTCTAGTCCGCTGGTGTCTGGTTCATAGGAGGTGGTAAATGCCCCAGCCATTGTGGGTGTCAGGTGCCATTTAAATTGTTTTATATATAGTCCATTTTTTTGGTATCCTTTATCCAGTTATGGAGAATGCTGATGTTGACATTGTTCAACTTTCTGATTCAGATTCTTCATCCTGTGATGAATGCGAATTGGCCCCATTGACTCAGGTTAGTCAGTTATGTTCTTTAGGCCGTCCTAGAGTGCCTTGTTCCTCGGGCTCGGGGATTCAAGGTCCTGCTGAGCCATCTGCCTTGGGGGGCCCTGTCCCCCGGGAGGCGCGTTCCCTACTGCTCCCTACTACTACTACACATGCGGGTAACCCAGGTTATGTGTTTCCCTCCTCGGAGGGTGGAGGATTGTTCCCCCTGGAGGTTGTGGCACATTTTTGCTTTTACATACTTTTGGCGTTTGCTCGTCTACAAAGTCCAAATATTTATTTGCCGTTGTGCTCATGCCCGATTGCCCCAGGTCTCTCAGCCACTGGAGGGCTTGTGCAGTTCCCTGCGGGTGTAACTGTTCCTGAGTGTTGTGCCTTTTATTATAAGCTGGCTTGCCTTCGTGTTTTACTCAGACACTTTTTTGAGCTGTTTGGGGCCCTATCTTTCTCGGTTATGGGACTCATCAGTCTCCTCCTTCGAATGGCTCACCTCATTAGAAATGGGGGGATGAGGTAATCTCCTTTAAATCTTGTTATCAAGATCCTTCCCCGTTTTGTTGGAAGAACAGGGTTTCCGTTGGGCTGGTCTTTCTGTTCTTCTTGGGCGTTAACCCTCGGCTTGCCTTTTATTTTATTTTATCCGGTTAGGATTAATTTTCTTTTTCATGCTATGTTTCCTGCGGGAACTTAAAGTCTCTGGGATTGATACTCGCTGTTTACTTCTACAGAAGTTGTTCGGGACACGTTAGTCCCATGTTTGTCTGTTTTTCTTTCTCCCTCTCTGAGGGCGGATTTAGCCAGCTTGGCAGTTATGACCCTGGTTACAGGCTGGTCCTGCTTGGGTTCAAATCTTCTGTCTTGCGGCTTATTCAGACACGTGACGCCTATTATACCTTGCTGGTCAGGTTGGGGTGCTGAGTGCTTTTAACATCATTTATGTTCTTGTTACTTGTTTTACAAGTTTCAGCTATGCATTCTCGTCCGGCTTTTGGGATTGTTTCAGTCCTAAATAGCCGTTTCTCTGGTGACTGAGTTAGTGAATTTTGCTGTGTCACTCTGTTGTTTTCCGATACCCTCGGAACCTAGAGTTTTCCTTCCCACATGGTGGGAAATAAGAGGATTTAGCGACTCTTTCCGCCGGTCGGGGCGGTGTTGCTTTAGGAAATTGTCCTTTTCTGACTTGTTCCTTTAGTGGTTGGTTCTCTTCTTCATTGAGACCTCTTGGATTGTTCATTTCTCCTTGTGGATGGGTCGCCTTTAGGGGACTTTGATTCCCTTCAGGAGTTGGTTGTTTCTTTTTCGGGACATTAGACAGTGAGGTCCTTTTGGGCTCCGGTTAGGGGTCCTTTCCCGGTGTTGGGAATGCTCTGCATCTCTTTCTTGGGATAGATGAGGTTCTAGTGGTTTTCCACTCATATGGTTCAGGTATTGCCATCCAGGTGGCATCCAAACTTATGTTTTACTGTCCTCGCACTTCGAATCTGAGGTGATGTGGAGGCTGGATGTTGCTCTTTTGGGTGACTTGTCCTCACTGTTCCCCTTGCATCTGGAGCTCGTGGCTAGATGGACAGCTAGCTAAGCTTACTAATGCTCTGTGGCTACTTGTTCTGTTGCTAGTTCAGTCCCCGGCGAGGCCTACTCAGCCTTTCCTCCTTTCGAGGTTGATAAAATGAGCAGCGCCCTGTGTCCCTTAAGGGAGATTAGTTGCACTTTCAAGCACAGTCATGTTAAGGTGGCTTGGACGCCTGTTAGCTCTAGTGTCCTTTTATGGCCTTGGCTCTTTGGAGTGTTGGGCTTCTGCAAGGGGTGGTCTCTTCCCTTTGGGTCAGGACTTGCAAGGGCTTCTTGCTCTTGTTATCTGGGTTATTCTGAATTTTTTTTCCCTGGGAGGTCTGTTTTTTTTATATCAGACGAGGGATTTATGTTCATGGAAGATTGTTTAATCTAAACATTTGTGGGGCCCGGGCTTCTGTCCTGATCTTCTGGTTGTCGAGGGTTTTACTCTGTATTTTCTCTTTGTGGATCCCGCTGTGGGATGTTACCTGACCTTATGATCCTAGGACTGGCCGGGGGGTTCCAGATTCCGGGGTACTTGGGTTTAACCCTTGTTCTGGCTGTTCTGTTCTAAAACTTGGCCAGATTTACTGAGAGTTGAGACTCCTTGGGGCTTGTTTTGTGCCAGACGATACGGTTCCCTTGGGACAGTCTTCTGACGTGACCTGATGGTGGGCTTTCCTGCTTAGCAAATGGAAGGTTTGTGGTTACTCAGCTGTCACTTTTACGCCTGGTATGTGTGCTAGCACAATGGTGTTTTGAGGGGTTCTTCTGTGTTCGTCAGTGACGTGGCCTTGTGTCGGTTCTTCTTACAACTTCCTGTCTTTTGGGCAGGTGTTTCTTGATGCTCTCCTCTTCAGGGGGTTCATTGTCTTCCTTACGGCCCTTTTTAGGGGCCCCTCCTTAGGGGCCCCTCCTGTGTTCGGGAGGTTGGAACAGATGTTTATCTGGTTCGGGGATTGGTCTGCTCTTTGAGTTGTTCCTGTCCATCCGGGAAGCTGCTGGCTCCGCATTGAGACTTAGTCAGGTGGCTTTGCTAGAACTCCTTAGGTCTAACGCCTGCTTGATTGTCTTTAGGTTGAAGTGGCTGTGTCCATTCTTCCGCCCCTTTGGGGGCTGGTCTTGGGGTTCGTTTTGGTTCCTTGCTTTCAGATCTGCCGTTGCTTGGGCTGTTCTGGCTAGGTGTAGGATTTGAGATATGTTGTTCTTCCTCAGGTCTTGGGGGTGACAGTGGACCTTCTTTTTTAGAGGTGCTGTGCCTCTTCCCCTTTTGAGATCTGTGAGTAGGCTTGGTGGCTTGGATTGCCTGGAGAGTGTCCTCTGTCTTGGAGGTTGGGCAATCTATGTCTTGGAGGTTGGGCAGTCTGCTATTTTGTGCGGCTGCTTCTTCCTTACGAATAGTGTTTTCTCTGTGTCTTCCTATGGATGGCAGCGTGTTACTAGACCCAGATGTTTTTTTCTCTGAGTTTGCAATTTGTTATTTCTGTGTGCTCAGTCTCTGACTTCTGACCTTTTGAGGTCTTGTCTTCAGCTGTCCTTTTCGGTGCTGTTGCATGATGTTGGGAGATGTTTCTTCTCCTTGATGACGCTCGGTTGCTCCTTGTGGGTTGGGTGTTGTCTCCCCTTGTTCTCGGGATCCTTTTGGGTCTCTGTGGACTTGGCCTTCTTTTGAAGGGTTTTTTTCCTTTATTGGATCTTGCTGTACCTTTTGGGTATCCCTTTGGCTCACCCTTGTCCTCTCCTTGTGGGGACCGACTGCTGGGCGACGGTTCTCCTGGTGGAGTGTTGGCTCAGTGAGTTCTGCTTTGCGGTCTCTAGTTAGGCTTTCAGACTATCTGCGGGTCAGTGTGCTTGGGGCCATTCCCCAAAGCAGGGTTTGGTTGGGTTGTGGTTTTTTCCGGCCTGGTGCCCTCAGAATGGGCCGCCTATTGTACCCTCCTGTTTTTGCATTCAGTGTCCTCTATAGCTTGAGTATTGTTTTCCCAAAAGTAATGAATGCAGCTGTGGACTCTTTCCATTTATGAAGAAAAACTTAAATTATGCTTACCTGATTATTTTCTTTTCTTCAGATGGAAAGAGTCCACAGCTCCGCACCCGTATTTTTTCTGTGGGGCGTCTCTTATTTTTTATTCTTCTGGCACCTTTCACCCTGGTATTTATTCTACTGTTCCTTGTTCCTCTGCAGAATGACTGGGGGATGAGGGAAGTGGCTGGGGTGTCTTTGCCTCCTCCTGGTGGCCAGGTTCTTATTTCCCAAAAGTTATGAATGCAGCTGTGGACTCTTTCCATCTGAAGAAAAGAAAATTATCAGGTAAGCATAATTTAAGTTTTTTCTTTTCTTTTTATGAGACCCTCTGTTTGTTAGACTGTAGGCCACTCTTGGACCTTTGAATAAATATAAGAACATTTGGAACAATTGGAAGGTATTAGAGAAAAGACCACTCTTGGATCCTTTTCATTACTCAAACTAGAGATGTTTATAACGTAACTCAAAATGAAATAACAAACTCCTCTTAATCATAAGTTTTGATTGAGGCAGTTTAGTGTAACTGAGGGGCACTCATGAACCTAATAGTGTTATAAGCTGTGAGCAGTAACTAGAATGACACTTAAACACTAATGTTTGTCAATATAAAAGTAATGAGAAATCTCAAATGGGCCTTAGAGTAGGTTAGGTCAGAGACTGTACTGAATTGTCTGGTGACCTAGTCTAACCTATGTGTATCTGTAGATATCCCAATACATATTGAACAATACCTGTGCAATAGTTACACAACCAATTTTGATCCCAATCTCCTCATTAAAATGAAATGGCTTATTTGTTAGTGTATAATATCCATAGAGAAAATAGCAGGAGCTCAACTTAAAGGGACAGTTTAGTCAAAATCAAACGGTCATGATTCAGATAGGGCATGCAATTATAAACAACTTTCCATTTTTTTGGTATCATCATATAAAAACTGAGATAAAAGGTCAGTCTGCCGAGGCTTAGATACAAGGTATCACCAATAGGTAGCAGATTTTTACACACATTGCTTTTAAGGGCATTATAGTAAAAAAAAAAAATGATGTGCTCTAATCCGTTAGCGCATGTCGTTTTAAGGCTATCAACCCTGCAATCAGCAGCTCTAGTCACACTGCTGATTGGATCAGCTGCGTTTTCACTCTGGACCTGCAGTGCTCTGCGAATCCTGTGTGGTATTTCTTTGCGGGGGTTTATCACACAGTCTAGGGTTAATAGTTTTAGAGCATGTCCTTTTTTGATTATTATAACCCTTTAAGTATATTTTATTATTTGTAAAACTGTTGGTTACTCTAGTACATACTTAGTCCTTACAAGCTGCACTCTAGAGCATTCTCTTTTTAAATGTTGTGCTATTAACTGTTTTAATGATACCCAGCTCAGTAACATTGTCATTTCTGAAGGGTACTGGTTAGGTAATACACAAAAAAATAAGAAAACAACATACTGTGTGTGTGTAATTAATTAATATATATATATATATATATATATATATATATATGTGTGTGTGTGTGTGTGTAATAAATAAGGACACAAAAAAAATGGTAAAATAATGTCCATGTGCAGTATAAACAGCAATACATGCATGGCAGATTTCCAACTAAACCAATGTAAATAACTACACAAATTAACGGCAACATAATAAAATCATTTTCTATGTATATAACAATGTTAAAAATAAATTATATTGAGTAGGGGTGCTTAAAATAATCGATTCTGTGATGCATCGCGATGCAGCCCGTTAACGATGCTGCATCGATGAGTTGCAGATCAGAATCGATTCAGGGGTATTTTATACACTAAAAAACCTATTGTATTTTGATTAAACTTGGGCATAGCATACTTTTAAATCTCCATATTTCCTTGTTTTCCCTTCATATGAAGTCGCAGAGCTTTGTAAGTTAAATGACACTCTAGGGCTCCCGTACACAGAGCAGTCCATGTGACTGACAGTTGAGTTTCACGTTTCCCTTTCCTGGGGTATCTCTTTACCTGCGAGTAGCTGAATACGTGAGTTAGTCAAAGGCTTCATTGCTGCGCAGTGATATGACGGAGACTCTTCCGTAGCTACGACATAGGAAGCCCTTTCCCACCCCTCCCCGGACAGAAGAGATTGGTAAATCCCGCTTCAGAGGTAATGGAAGCTGAGTGAGCGGCGGCGGTGACAGCTGATGATTTCCCCCAGAGGGATCCCCAGTGACGCGTGTGACAGGTACCAGCAGGTGCTCTCTGCCCGCCCAACCCAGTCTCTGCTCTGGGGGCAACTTCTCCCAGCTTCTGCTTTTCTTGCACCCAGGCCAGGGACCTAGTACCTCCTCACCTCTTTGAGCTCTGCACCTCTGTCCCTGACACGTGTAGGCCGCCGGCTGAACTACCCTATAAGCATTAGATCTATGTAAGTGGGACAGTATCGCATGCCAGGATATCTGTCCCTACACACCCAGTGGTCAGAGATCCCCTCACGTCACTTATAATGCAGTGGTCACCATTATCTAGTGCAGGTCACAATGTGTATCCCAGGAGGTTAGATACAGTGGTTGCTTGACACTTCTTGCTCCCTCTCCTGCAGTCCTGGGTTAGTCTTGTTGTTGAGAATCCACATCCAATGATTTTATGTTGTTATTCAATAAATATACTTGTTAGTATAGTCATTTTAGCTTAGTGTTTTTAAAACTAATTGTTGGTCTTCAAAAGGATTGATGGTGCAGCAGTATAGGAAACAACATTCAGGACAGCTATAACCCCCCCCCCCCCCCAGAACTGTAAAAACAGTATATTATCTCCTTACATGGCACAAATGCAGAGTGTGTGTTGTTTGTGTGTTAGAATTTACCTTTAGTACAGATGTATAGTACTAATGTTTCCTCTCTGTCAGACCCCTAGACATACACATACATACACACACATACATACAGTATATGTATATACAGGTAGCCCTCAGTTTACGCTGGGGTTAGGTTCCAGAAGGAATAGTTGTAAATCGAAATCGTTGTAAATTGAAACCCAGTTTATAATGTAAGTCAATGGGAAGTGAGGGAGATAGGTTCCAGGCCCCTCTCAAAATTGTCATAAGTAACACCTAATACATTATTTTAAAGCTTTGAAATGAAGACTTTAAATGCTAAACAGCATTATAAACCTAATAAAATAATCACACAACACAGAATATATAATTAAACTAAGTTAAATGAACAAAAACATTTGCTAAACAGCATTATACACCTAATAAAATAATCACACAACACAGACTTCACTTGCATTTTTCTGGAAACAGTTCTTTCTATGCATTCCAATCTGGACTGATTTATAGACAGGAAGATCTTGTTCCTTTGAAATCTGCTCGATAGCTCGGGTCTGGATAAACTGATTAATTTCAGATTGCTTAGCTTTGCTGCAAAACAAGCGGACAGCTACACCTACTGGCTATTTTAATAAATGCACTGCTTCTCAATGCTTTTCAATAGCAGTCACATGACTGGAAAAAAAGGTTGTTATTCTGAAACGGTGTAAATTGAACCATTGTAAAACGAGGGCCACCTGTATATTTATGGAATAGAACAAGTTCAGGAAAATCATGGACAGTAATCGTGATGCATCGCCGAATCGAATTGTTACCATGATAATCGTAATCGAATCGTGAGAACAGTGAAGATGCGCACCCCTAATATTGAGTGTAAAAATTGTCTGACACTATATGTATGAATCAATTATGTATTGAATTCACTTTAAAATGTCATTTGTCCCTCAATACTTGATTCATATATTCCTTACTAAATGCATAGAAATATCATCACATCAAAATGAATGTGCTTCAATTTAATACTTTTTTGTTTTCTAACCAGAACTCATGTCAGAAACTTGGCTACTAGTGTTATAGACAAAGGCAGCATCAGCAGTTTAATTGTGTATTATTCCATTTGGCAGTTTTAGAGTCGACTTGCACAGCGGTGCTTTTTTTTGCTGTGCTTGCAGTTATTTTCTTCAATTTTGTTTGGTGTTTTTTTTTTTGTTGAGTAAGAAGAATGTAATATATGTGTGGCCATAATATCTCTGTATATGAAATCTAGATCATTTTTGTACGGTAATACAGCTCCATGAGCCCTGTATACACACACATACATATACAGTATATGTTCTCTATGGTGTTCTATAGATGGCAGTATTTAGCAACGTTTCATCAACTTTCTCTCGTATTAAGCCATTTTCCCAAGACATCCAGTAAGCGCAAATATCTTCCTTTTATATCCTCAGTATGCATTAAAAAACCGATGCCAAAACCCATGGGGCACTGAAATTCAAATAAACCATAAAGATATGACAGCACCACCTAGTGGTACAAGAACAGCACATAATAAGTTGTAAACTTACCAAGAATTTACGAGAAACTATCAAAAGAAAGATACTTATTTACCTGTGTTTTTACTTTCTCTTATTTCATGATCTACAGTACATTGTTTCATCTCTTCAACACAGAATACCATGGAAACAAAGCAAATTTGATCATAGAAAATAATTGGAAACTTTTTTTAAAATTCTATGCTCTGTCGGAATCCCAAAAGATAAACAAGTAAAGAACAGAAACATTATTAGCACACTTGTGAGGGCTATATACACTTAAAAAATAACTTTTATTAATGAAAAATTATTATAAAATAGTGATGGACTAAGTCATCCACACATAAGACAAATTTAAAAACATAGAAATCATATCAGAACTGACCTCCCACATACCCAGCTAAATTCATATATAACAAGGAGCTCCAGGTAACTATTAGTGGCGGCTGGGAAGAGTGCTGTGTAACCAAATTAGTGATTCAGTGTCAGGTTAGGGCCGGACCTACAGTGGAGTATGAGATAGTGTAGGCAGTTGCTAATACTATAAACCCATTCAAACCAAAGTCCGCGAGTGCACCAATTACCCCGTTATCAAAAAACCTCACTGAGCTCCTATATGCCAATAAGGCCAACAAAATTAAATTAGCCGAGTATGGAAAGACATCCCTTTAATGTTGTCTCATTCTGCAAGTCAAACATTTTAGGTGTCCAGTTATGAGAGAGGATATTGTTCATCACTAGAATCCTAGTAATGTACACCCAGGCGCTACTTCATAAAAAATGTATTGGTGCCACAGCCAGCTGCTCGTGGGTGAGAAAGGAGAAATCTGACTGGAATTTTTCATTGGTCTGAAGTAATACTGAGGATGGCAGCGGATTATCCCCTGACAAAGTGAATGTGGTTTCACGAAACATATCAGGAATTGTGCGAGTGACCTCATTTCTGGTTACTCAGTGGATCGCTCACACAGAGGCCAGCCACTGCACATACTACTCATTTATCTCCAAGTTCCTGGTTTTTATCAAGGTATTCTACAGAGATACTTTTACTGCAACTTAGGACTGAAGGAACTTTAATTCCATCTTGGATGTAGTGTTCATGTAAATTGATTTTATCATTACAGAACAAAAAGCGATGTCAGCAAAAGTCGACTAGTGTAATACTTTATGGATATATATAATTTCTTTTATCCTAGTGAATTATAATTAAAGGGACATTAAACTCTAAACACATTTCATGTATCTCCCTCTAATTATGGATACTGCTATATTAGAACCTAGGTTTCACTGCAAGTATCTGAAGAAGGGCTGCTACACATGTAATCACAGCACTAGAATGCAGGGAAATTTCAACATGGTTGCACTAGGGAAGCCACCTTGGCCATGTTTTACAGGACACTAATTAGTTACACATGCTGCAGGGTAAGCAGAGAGGAACATGTATTACACCTCTAGACATCACATGAATAGTACATGTTCCTCCCTGCACACCCTACAACATGTGTAACTCATAAGTGTCCAGAAAAACATGGCCGAGGTGGCAACCATGACTAGAGGGAGGCAGAGAATAACCTCAAAACTATGCTTATAAAATGTATTTAGTTTTTAATGTCCCGTCAACATATTTTTTTATGTAGACGTTGCCTGGGTGTCCATTATTAGGCTTCCAGTAAAGAGCAATAGCCTTTCTCACACAATAATTGGAAACAAGCAGCAACCTGAATGTATGGATTTTTAACAAGACAACATGAGGTATAACCAGGTGAACAGATTCTTTTGTTGGCTGTGCTTTTAAAGTTTTTAGAGTGTGTGTGTGTGTATATATATACACACATTATGTGTGTATATATATATATATATATATATATATATATATATATATATATATATATATATATATACATACACACACACATATACACTTTTATTAAACATTAAACAAAACCTTTCAAGTATTTTTCAAGATAACCATCTATTATGAATCTTTTAACGTCATAAAGCCAATGCAGAGGGTATTTTACTACACTACTGCTAATACAGCCTTCTGACATTTTAACCACAGGTCACCAATGACAGATAATAATCACCCACTTGACTCTTCATTATACAGTGTTATTTCGGGAAATTCTACATTTTAAAGGGACCTTAAACACCTTTAATATAAAATGTTTAGCTGTGCCTAGTAAAACAACTTAATTTCATTATTTATTTTGCCCCATTTTCATGTAATTTAGCTCTGAAAACTGTAGCTTTTCTCATTCCCAGAATTGAAAAAAGCATCCTGAAGACTTCTCAAGTCGAAACCTGCTACATATCTTTCCTCAATAAGAACGGCAAAAGACTGCGCTTTATATTAACATAATGGCCATGGCTAGCCTTGTCAGCTGCAGACTCAAGCCCAGTCACTCCACTCTCACTAATTTCTCTGTTATTCTATGGAGCCCATTTACTAAGGAGAAGATCGAGATGCATGAGCTGTTGTGAATGGTCTCCAAAGGATAACACAGCTACAAACCACACTGTATCTATCTCATTCACCCTAAAAACTACATTTTAATTTCTTAGTGGGAGGGGCTTTCTCTACTAGATAATAAAGCCTTCTCAAAGCACGTGCCTTGTTCAAAAATGAAAAGAGCTGATGATAATGTCTAAACTTGAAGAGGTATGTATAACATGCAGGTGCTTCAAAAATAAAACTTCACTTTTACTATATTACCCGAAAACTTTAAAGACAGAGCAAAATCTCACACTTGAAATATGTAATTAGTCTGTCAGTCTGTCCATTCATCTAAAATATAAATCTTGACTAATAGTTACTTTATACATGCTATCTTTTTAAATATGAAAAATGGTTTGTAA
Source organism: Bombina bombina (assembly GCF_027579735.1). Taxonomy (NCBI): domain Eukaryota; kingdom Metazoa; phylum Chordata; class Amphibia; order Anura; family Bombinatoridae; genus Bombina; species Bombina bombina. The sequence goes on from NC_069501.1 coordinate 697,024,880, forward strand.
GTATACATTTAAAGGCACACTAAAGTCAAAATAAACTCTCAAATAGAGTGTGCAGTTTTGATAATTTACCTCATTATCAAAATGTCTGTGTCTTTTTATATGCACGTCCAAGCGTTCATAGAATATGTGTTTGCGATTGGCTGATGACTATCACATGATACAGGGGTAGGGAAAATGGACTTAAATTTGAAAAAAATCTACTACTCCTTTGAAATTCAGACTAAGGGCCTTTGCTGACCAAAAACTCATCAGCATAAAGAGAAATCACACAATATCTTTAGGGACTTTTTTTACCGTTATATTGTAGTGTAGGTCCCTCTTCAACACATCCAGAACTTTACATATTGAGATAAACAGCTCTTAAGCAAAAAATTGTCTTCCTAGAATTCTTTTAGGGACCTCACAGTTCTGACAAGAATTCTTAGATCATCTTTACGGAGTAGAGAGATTTAGTGCAACAGGTCCTTAGTGTTATTGCATTATCTTTTATTATGCATTTGTTTATTATGAAATGTGCTATATTTAATAGTTCTTCAATTTGAATGTATAATGGCTTCTTGTAGATGTAATATAGTAATATAGTAACATAGTAGATGAGGTTGAAAAAAAAAGACAGAAGTCCATCAAGCTCAACCTATACAAATCTAATATACTTACAAAAAAAGCTCTAGTTGAGCTTAAATTAATCCCATTAAAAAGGTGACCCATTTAACACAAGCAATCATATTCCTGAATTCTGTTTCTAGCCAGGAATGCATCTAAACATTTTTTAAATGTATCTAAGGTTATTGGCATTTGACCTCATAATCTTGTTTACATGTATATACTCATCAGTATAATCCCTTATCATCCTTTTAAGTATCTTCCCCCACTATTGATGTCAGACTAACTGGTCTATAGCTTCCTGGATCAGCCCTGCTTCCCTTTTTAAAGAGTGGCACCACATTTCTATCCTTATTCACTCATAAACCAATATTTACAAGATATTAGTAATTAGCAATGCAGCTTGTGCCTTATCCTGTTTTTCTGGTCAAGCTGCTACGGGCACAGTCTCATGACAGCAAGTTACATATTTCATATAGCCTAAGGACAGTTATCTGGCTAGCACAAAAAGATGGAATGGATAGACTAAAAAGTAATACATTCAAATCCTTGTCTCTATGCAGCAATAATACGGTCAGCAGTTTAGTATATGTGTAATCACAGACCTAAATTTAGGCTAATATCAGCACTGGACAAACAACCAGTGCTTCCCACAATAACATTGTACTTTCTCCATACAGGCTAAGATTATTTACATCACACCCTGTTTATGCACACTCAGACACACACAATAAATTCATATCATGGTGTGGGTAGCAAGTAGTGATTGGCCTTCGTACTTTCAGTACATTTATACTTCAGAACATTGACAATTACAGCTTCATATTTTCGTAATCTCTCCTAAACATATAACATATCTTTTGTCAGCATCAATTGGACTCAAAGTTCAAAAACCAATATTAGAATAAAAAATGGTGGTATTGCCCTATCTCTAATAGGAGCTTTATCAAATTGGGTCTTGAGTTGTAAGTCAACCAACTGTGATGGACTAGTCCCCCTCTGTCTCATTGTATGTTTCCTTATTAGTAAAAGTGGAAGTAGATTAAATACAAATAAAATGGTAAAAAGATGATACAAACAGGTGGTCTATTGTTTTTTTTGCTAGCGTAGAAATGGAATTTTCAAATTAATTTGTGAGTTAATAATTTATTTGTTTTAATCTAAAGTCATACACATTTCAGCATTTTGCAATTCTACAAAAAAATGAATTAGCTATGGCAGCAGATAGCTTAGAGAAGGGAAAGAGGTGATATGAATAAGATTATCCTACAACTAGGTAAGTTTACACTTTAAGGAAATGTTATGCAGGCTTGTTAGGCCTAGGGTTCTTACCTGTTGTCAAAATCTCTGTTTCACAGTGAAAAACAATGGAATCCAGCCACTTTTAAAAATAATAAAACTTCTTTATTGCTTTCACATCATGGGACAAGGGACAAAGTTTCAAGCCCTATAATGGACTCTTAGTCATCTCATTTCCCATGTTGTGGAAGCAATAAATAAGTTTTATTATTTTTGACAAAAAGCTGGATTCCATTGTTTTTCTTTGTGTATACTGTGATTGGCAGTCCCTGATGAATCCTTGCCCCAGGTGGATGGGTGCTGTCTCCATTGAAGGCATTTGAAAATCTATGTTTCAGTGTTTGCAACAATATTTTCCACAAGTTTATATATGTAGTGCTTGAGTGCTTAGTCCTCGGCTTACTTTAGGATGCCAACAGGGAAAGGAACTACAATTTAACGAAAAAGACCAATAGAAATAGTTTATTTTTAAAAAAAAAAGTAAATTGTAATTTATTTCTCAGTTTTAAAGGGACAGTAAACCTTCAAAATAAAATTGCATCATTCAAAAGAAGAGATCTAAATTTTACATTTCATAATTGCATGTTGTTATTATTTTTTTTAATTGAATGTTCAAAAAACAATTTTTCTTCAATTGCCCTTCCTCCGTTTTGCTAATTATTCAAAGCCATTCACGGATGGCTCTACATATCGCCCTCGGGAGGGTGCACCTCCATTTTTAATCCCATGATTCTCTTCTCTGACTAAGCTTTCGGTAGGAGGAGTATTTTTTAGCTCTATCAATACACGGCAGAATGGTAGTCACGTGATAAAGAACGGTAGCGTGAGAGACTGCAGTTTAGCACAGTAGCGTTGCGTACATTCTGCACAACCAGTATAATTAAGTAAATTATATCCCCGTAGGCATACGAGCATATAATGCAGATTTATACTCTTACATGTTCTCCATTTACTGCAATTTGAAATTAAAAGTTATACACAAACTTTTAGCAATGCTATTTACTTTGACTTGTCTGATAACTACTATAGTATGCACTATGAGCTGACTGGAGTGCTGCACTGTCAGTTTACTAATGGGCGATGCAGGCGCTAACTGTATTACAAACACTTTCTAACAAATAGACGTGTGTATGTTTAAACCCTATTGCAAATACAAATGGGATAGCGCTTTGCCGTAATCAATATTCATAGAGCTAATTATTAAAAACGCTCTGATTGGTCAATACCTTTCAGGAATTTCTGTGACTGCGTGCAGGGGCTGTCTGTTACTGAGAGAGAGCGGCATGTTTGCGGTTAGTAAAATAAAGGAAAAAGAATATAAAAATGAATATTTGAAAAGATGTATTACGCTAAAGTTGTTAATTATACATGTAGTAAACGGAAGCTGTAATACAATTACTCAAAATGTTCTGACCCTTTAGACTCTGTTTGAATCGTGAAAGTTTTATTTTGACTTGCATGTCTCTTTAATACATTGTTAATTAGAAAACATTGATTGGTTCACATTGCGTTATTTCTTTCATCAGCATTTCAGGATAAAATAATGCTGCTGAGTTATTCATATGCTGTTTAATTTCTTTAGGTGCCCGAAGAAAACATCAATGGCGTAATCAACGCTCTCCAAGTAAGCCAAGCGGAAAAGCATTAGAGATCTTTTGGTTGACACCCTTTTTATTATCTGCACAGTATTTCATGAGAAGCTGACTCTCAAGGTGCCATGAAGGATGAGATATACTGAAAGTGAGATGAGCCAGGAGAAAAGCGCCAGCAGAGTTTTTCTTTTCTTTGTTTTTTAACTCACGGTTTCCTTACATTAGTTTTCAAGTGATCTGTAACCTTCTTGCTAACTTGGTATTTAAAATAAGAAAAAAATATATTGCACAGTTGCATTAATATGCTACAAAGATGTACTGAAGCCCAGAGTGGCTTATAATAATCTGCAGCAAACATGGTTTTCATTCAGAATTGTCATTGTGAAAAGCTTTGCGAAAAAAAATGACTGAACAGCGCACAATGGTAAACTAAATTGCACTGTACTAACCATATTAATGGCATCGGACTTCTAGAAAATTGTAATACAAGAAATAGTTCCACATATTTGAATTGCATAGATTTTTTTTCCTTCTTAACCATTTTTCATTCTGCAAGAATCACTTTGCGAGAAAGATTGTCTTGTTTTTTTTTTTTTTTTTTGTTTTTTTTAAAAAAAGGTTGGAGTGTTCGATCGAAACCTGCAGCTTTGCTACACAATAGTTTCATTGCAGTTTACATGTTGAAATGAAAGAAGGTGTTCTCGCAGCTTTGTATAATTCTTTGCACTTTGACCCTGCTTGCCCTTTTTTTTCTTCGTGTGGTGAACGTTTTTTTTTGCTTGTTTTTTTGTGAAGACTCTTTGAGCCAAATGTGCTTCATCGAAGATTTTTACTGGCAACCAATTTCGACCGGAATCATTCAGACTACATTGTTTTTTTGTTCTGTTTTTTCTTAGTTTGAAAATAGCTTCTGAGATAAAAACCAATCCATCAATATAGGGAAAAGATCATCTTTAGTGCTCATGGTCCAGAGATTTATAAACGGAATGCTTTAACTGCAGATTGGTAAATATTGTCTGCATGTTAAGGAATTATCCTTTTAGAATCAGATTTTCAAATTCAAACTTTTCCCGCTGGTACACTACAGCATTTGAATTAGTCATTGTTATAGAATGCATAATCGTCTCATTTGTCTTGTGTTGTAAGCTACTGTGGCTCAGATGTTTAATTTCAAAACACAAATGATATTCAGTCACTAAGATAACTGACCTGGTTTTCAAGTATAGGTTTTGATATCCATTTCTGTTCTCCCACCATTGCAGTGTGAATGACATGTTAAAGGGACACAATACTGATATATATATATATATATATATATATATATATATATATATATATATATATATATATATATATATATAAGAACAACAACATAGTGAAATGATTAATTGTAGTGTTATTGTTTATTCATTTTAAGATAATGCATATTAGCAGAGTTGCAGCTGTTTGGATGTATTTGTGTTAGCTAATTATTTGTTGTTTCATGATGCTTTAAAGAGAGAAACACTATAGTGTACATTGTAGTATATCACTATTCAGTGGAATGTGTATCTGTTATACCACTGGTGGTGTTTACTAACATAGAAGGGAGGTGCCCAGCAGATAGCTAAAACCTATGGAATAATTCTGATACATTATACAATTATGGCAAGCTCAGCGGTCATGGTGGCTAAATGCACAGATCTTAAGAAGCCCAGTAGACATAATCCTGTCACTATAAAAAAATAAAGAAGCAGTTAATAATTGTGCTTCATCAAAAATCATAAAAACAATGGGCAACCTCTATTTTCAACTGTTTCACTATGTTGGTGTTATTATGCATTTGTCTGTGTCCCTTTTAAGAAGATTTATACTCACTCCTGATTGGTAGATATAAGTATACAATGTCCTGTAAAAAAAAAAATGTTTATGTATTATGCTACACTTTTTTTTCCTAAACTTAATATTTTCGGCTTGATTTTCTGGTGCTGCTATTGTGTGGTAATGGACCTAAGGCCATATCATTGCTGATAATCTACACTGCCACACTTTAGCATGATGTGTCAATACAGATGAAAGATTATATCATAAGAAGTGCTTTGTTTAAGAAAAATGTTTAGTATTATGTTGTTCATTTTTTGCTTCCATTATGCTTCTCGGTTTTCAAAAGCAAACACAGCAGTTCTATTTCATATTATGTAATTTACTTTTCTATAATACAGGGGAATTCTTACCAAACGCCAAAGGAGTGTCCAATGAGGTAACTGTTGATGAAGCTTTGCATAACACAATCTGTACATGCAGTCAAAGAAAACAGTACAAAGAAACATTTTAGTTGTGTGTTGTTCTTGCCCCACGCCCCCTAGAGAAAGGCCAAAAAATGAACTCTGCAACCTAGTCATTTCTTAAAAATGCAGAAAGTAGCTGAAACCAGTTATTTGATTTGCAGCATCTTAAATAAACATAATTTGCATTTTGTCTTCTCTAGGAAGCTCAGGACAAACTTTACACAAAAGCAAAAAAAAGTGTTTAATATTAATGTCCCTTTGACACATTCTACTGTTTCACTGCTATTAATTACAAATATCTTATAGTGCAATAAGCCACATATCAATATACTGTAGTAAGCTAAATTATTAAACATTTAGGGTTTCCACATGAGGCTAAGTGCTAATATTTTCTACTGATTATTATTTTACTCTCTTTTTTTAGAATTTCACAAACTGACTGTACCTCCATTTTAGCCTTAAACTTAAGTGTTGCTTCATTACTATTGGTTAGTGTACCATAGAATAAGAACCTGTTTTGGAGTTTACGGAAATGTCTAGCAGGATTAAGGTGCCATATGTTCTAGGTTTATATTTATGTAAAAAGTCATCTCTTAAAAATAAATAAAAATACATATTTTTAAATGTAATTGGATCTCAGGCTTTATGGAATTTTGAGACTGAGTAATGTTTGATAATACATACTAAAAAAGGTAAGGGCTTTACATGTAATACATTTATCAGTTTGTATCCCAGCATATGCCTCCTGTTACCACAGATTCAGCCAGACCTATTTATTCTAGTACTTGTTACTTTGGCTGTACATATACATGCAGTTAAAGTGCCATGATACCCAAATGTTGAAACACTTGAAAGTGATGCAGCATAGCTGTAAAAAGCTGACTATAAAATATTACCTGAACATCTCTATGTAAAAAAGAAAGATATTTTACCTTAAAAGTTCCTCAGTAGCCACATCCCATTGTAAAGGACTTCTAAGCAGCGAATCAGTATGTCTGTCCCGGGACAGCTAAGGGAGTGAGCTTACGTGCACACTCATCTTATTTCCCTATTCAGTTTAAGGAAGTTTACCATGAAATCTCATGAGAGTTAAGTGAAATCTCATGAGATCACAGTAAAAGAGTTCATGACCTCAGCACTGCTGATGCTGATTGGCTGCTGTTCATTTCTTCATTTATTTATTTTTTACCTGCAGCTGAGGAACATATGAAGTATATTCTTTTACACAGAACCTACTCTGCTGAGGAAATTGTGAGGTAAAATATCTTCCTTTTTTACATAGAGATGTTCAGGTGATATTTTCCTGTCCGCTTTTTACAGTTATACTGCATCAGTTTCAAGTGATTTAGCACATGAGTATTATGTCCCTTTAAGTGATCCCTACCAAATACTAGCCTGTTCTGTAGAATTCTTCAACTTAATGCAGTTTTAGAAGCTGGATTATATAGGAGACATCTTGTCAACAGGTATATAAGATCATCCTCTTAAAGGGACGTGAAAGTCAAAAATATATTTTCATGATTAGCTATAACATGCATTAAAAAGATTTCAGTTTAGTCAATTTTACTCCATTCAGTTGGAATCCTGTGTTGAAGAGTATACCTAGAATAGCTCAGTATATGGCAGCAGTGTTTGCAGCAATGTAAAACAGAGTCATTTAGTGCTTAAGACGTGCACCTTCCTGAACCGATGCTCTATTCAACCAAGTATACCCAGAGAAAGAAGTTGCTTTAGTAACAGAAATAAATCCTTTTTTTTTTATTGCATGTTCTGGCTGATTAATTTTGACTTGCATGTCCCTTTAAGTGTAATATCACACACCTTGATGTACATGAATGTTAATCAGTACCCAGCAAAGTAAAATTATTGCACTTATTCCCTAAACTCTTAGAGGTCACATTGATCTATATAGAACTAAACATTAGAAGGATTCTGCCATTGCTGCTCCGTTCTCTGAAATCGTTGCATATATTTACAGATCAAAGCAAAATCCAACTAGAGTCAATTTTATTAAAACAGTCACATTTTCTTGTTGATTATTGTTTAGTTCTGTTTGACAGCCCAAGTTTGTTTTTTTTCTTTCAGAAAACCAATGTTCATTCAGTCACAGAAATTCTCTGGCAAAAAAAGACACTATTTTTTATTTATACATCATGCATATAGAGAGAAAAGAAGAAAGAAAAGCACATCAAAAACAGTAGTTAGATACTTACGTTTAAAATGGTAAAGAGGAAATCAATATGGAAATTTATCAGATAGCTACATAGAGAAGATAATAGGAAAGATTCCTAGCAAAAATGCAGCCGGTGTGTCAGTGCAGACTGAGGTTTTCTGCCAGAACCTCACAAAAATCCAAAAGATATAGAATGTCCACAGCACCTTACTCTTAAAACAATTCCCTTATTAGTACAAGATGAAATACCTGCAACTTTTCAGGCCTTTCAGCATGATTAAGGACTGAAAGGCCCAAAATGTTGCATGTATTTCATCTTGTACTAATAAAGGAATTGTTTTAAGAGTAAGGTTCTGTGGATATTCTATATATTTTACATAGAGAAGATAAGTCGTTTTGATCCCAGTTCTATTGCAAAAGCAACTTTTTGTCAGAAAATGGTATGTGTTGGCCAATAAGCTCTAGTAAAGGAACATTTTAATAAATTTGTTTTTGCTGCAGTAATAAGAATAATTATGTACATAAAGTATTTAATACAGTATACTTGCTGTTTTGTGGTAATTCCATTTGAGCAAGATTGTCTATATCAGTTGTGTACTGGCTGATTGCATGGGTAAATGTATGCAAATATAAGCACTGAGGCAAATTGGAGGGACTAACACAATATGCATGAAATTGCAAATTTCCTTCATTGGTTTTTCTGGAAGAAATGAAGATCATTTTCATACCATTACTATAAATTTATTTTTTATATCATGATGAAAATTATAGTCCGCTTATTTTTGAGTTGTTTTATAGATATTTGAATTATATATATATATATATATATATATATATATATAGTTATATATAAATCCAAGAAGTCCCAGCTTATAAACATGGTGCCTTGGCACAACTAGGGATGGGTAAATATTCTGAGTCTGACACATTTTGTTTAAATAAAAATAAAATTGGATGTTTGCCACATTTGTTTATAAATGCATATCTTGCCTACGTTTCGCACATTTGTTGTTTCAAATTAATATTAGATTTGGTATTCTGAATGTTACATTTGACTTTATTATCTTATATTTCTCTTGTTAAGTGTATCCAGTCCACGGATCATCCATTACTTGTGGGATATATTCCCTTCCCAACAGGAAGTTGCAAGAGGATCACCCACAGCAGAGCTGCTATATAGCTCCTCCCCTCACATGTCATATCCAGTCATTCTCTTGCAACCCTCAACATAGATGGAGGTCTTGAGAGGACTGTGGTGTTTTATACTTAGTTTATTTCTTCAATCAAAAGTTTGTTATTTTTAAATGGCACTGGAGTGTGCTGTTTTTTCTCAGGCAGTATTTGGAAGAAGAATCTGCCTGCGTTTTCTATGATCTTAGCAGAAGTAACTAAGATCCACTTGCTGTTCTCACACATTCTGAGGAGTGAGGTAACTTCAGAGAGGGAATGGCGTGCAGGTTTTCCTGCAACTAAGGTATGTGCAGTAAAATATTTTTCTAAGGAATGGAATTGACTAAGAAAATGCTGCTGATACCGAAGTAATGTAAGTAAAGCCTTAAATGCAGTGAAAGCGACTGGTATCAGGCTTATTAATAGAGATATATACGCTTTAAAAAATGTGTTTTAAAACAATTGCTGGCATGTTTAATCGTTTTTTAACGTACATTTGGTGATAAAACTTATTGGGGCATAATTTTTCCACATGGCTGGCTTAATTTCTGCATAGAAACAGTTAACTGAGGCTTCCAACTGTTGTAATATGAGTGGGAGGGGCCTATTTTAGCGCTTTTTTGCGCAGTAAAAATTCAGACTCAGACTTCCTGCTTCTTCCTGCATGATCCAGGACTTCTCTAGAGGGCTCAAAAGGCTTCAAAAGTCATATTGAGGGAGGTAATCAGTCACAGCAGAGCTGTGACAGTGTGTTTGACTGTTTTAAAAAACGTTTTTCTCTATTGTTTATTCGTTTTGGGTATTAAGGGGTTAATCATCCATTTGCAAGTGGGTGCAATGCTTTGCTAACTTAATACATTTACTGTGAAAATTTGGTTGGTATAACTGCTTTGGTTCATTGTTATTTCAACTTGAGACAGGTTTTGTGCTTCTTAAAGGCGCAGTAGCGTTTTTTTATATTGCTTGTAAACTTATTGTGAAGTGTTTTTCAAGGTTGCCAGTCTTATTACTAGTCTGTTTAAACATGTCTGACATAGATGAATCTACTTGTTCATTATGTTTGAAAGCCAGTGTGGAGCCCCATAGGAATATGTGTACTAAATGTATTGATTTCACTTTAAATAATAAAGGTCAGTCTTTATTTATAAAAGAATTATCACCAGACGACGAGGGGGAAGTTATGCCGACTAACTCTCCTCACATGTCAGTACCTTCGCCTCCCGCTCAGGGGGCGCATGCTATTATGGCGCCAAGTACATCAGAGACGCCCATAGCAATTACTTTACAGGACATGGCTACAATCATGAATAATACCCTGTCAGAAGTATTATCTAGATTGCCAGAATTGAGAGGCAAGCGCGATAGCTCTGGGATTAGTAGCGCTGGTGCTGTAAGAGCCATGTCTGATACTGCGTCACAGTTTGCAGAACATGAGGACGGAGAGCTTCATTCTGTGGGTGACGGATCTGATCTGGGGAAACCTGATTCAGAGATCTCTAATTTTAAATTTAAGCTTGAGAACCTCTGTGTATTGCTTGGGGAGGTTTTAGCTGCTCTGAACGACTGTAACACAGTTGCAATTCCAGAGAAATTGTGTAGGCTGGATAGATACTATGCGGTACCGGTGTGTACTGATGTTTTCCCTATACCTAAAAGGCTTACAGAAATTATTAGCAAGGAGTGGGATAGATCCGGTGTGCCCTTTTCCCAACCTCCTATATTTAGAAAAATGTTTCCAATAGACGCCACTACACGGGACTTATGGCAGACGGTCCCTAAGGTGGAGGGAGCAGTTTCTACTTTAGCAAAGCATACCACTATCCCGGTTGAGGATAGTTGTGCTTTTTCGGATCCAATGGATAAAAAATTAGAAGGTTACCTTAAGAAAATGTTTGTTCAACAAGGTTTTATCCTGCAGCCCCTTGCATGCATTGCGCCTGTCACTGCTGCTGCGGCATTCTGGTTTGAGTCTCTTGAAGAGGCCATTCACACAGCTCCATTGGATGAAATTATGGACAAGCTTAAATCACTTAAGCTAGCTATCTCATTTGTTTCTGATGCCATTGTACATTTGACTAAACTATCGGCTAAGAACTCCGGATTCGCCATCCAGGCGCGGAGGGCGCTATGGCTTAAATCCTGGTCAGCTGACGTGACTTCTAAATCTAAATTACTTAATATTCCTTTCAAGGGGCAGACCTTATTCGGGCCCGGCTTGAAGGAAATTATTGCTGACATTACTGGAGGTAAGGGGCATACCCTTCCTCAGGACAGGGCCATATCAAAGGCCAAACAGTCTAATTTTCGTTCCTTTCGAAATTTCAAGGCAGGAGCAGCATCAACTTCCTCCGCTCCAAAACAGGAAGGAACTGTTGCTCATTTCAGACAGGCCTGGAAACCTAACCAGTCCTGGAACAAGGGCAAGCAGGCCAGAAAACCTGCTACTGCCCCCAAGACAGCATGAAGGAATGGCCCCCTGTCCGGAAACGGATCTAGTGGGGGGCAGACTTTCTCTCTTCGCCCAGGCGTGGGCAAGAGATGTCCAGGATCCCTGGGCGTTGGAGATCATATCTCAGGGATATCTTCTGGACTTCAAGGCTTCTCCTCCTCAAGGGAGATTTCATCTTTCAAGATTATCAGAAAACCAGATAAAGAAAGAGGCATTCCTACGCTGTGTACAGGACCTCCTAGTAATGGGGGTAATCCACCCAGTTCCGCGGACGGAACAAGGACAGGGATTTTATTCAAATCTGTTCGTGGTTCCCAAGAAAGAGGGTACCTTCAGACCAATTTTGGACCTAAAGATCTTAAACAAATTCCTAAGAGTTCCATCATTCAAAATGGAAACTATTCGGACCATCCTGCCCATGATCCAAGAGGGTCAGTACATGACCACAGTGGACTTAAAGGATGCCTACCTTCACATACCAATTCACAAAGATCATCATCGGTTCCTAAGATTTGCCTTTCTAGACAGGCATTACCAATTTGTAGCTCTCCCCTTCGGGTTGGCTACGGCCCCGAGAATCTTTACAAATGTTCTGGGCTCACTTCTGGCGGTTCTAAGACCGCGAGGCATAGCGGTGGCTTTGTATCTAGACGACATCCTGATACAGGCGTCAAGCTTTCAAATTGCCAAGTCTCATACAGAGATAGTTCTGGCATTTCTGAGGTCGCATGGGTGGAAGGTGAACGTGGAAAAGAGTTCTCTATCACCACTCACAAGAGTCTCCTTCCTAGGGACTCTGATAGATTCTGTAGAAATGAAAATTTACCTGACGGAGGCCAGGTTATCAACACTTTTAAATGCTTGCCATGTCCTTCATTCCATTCCACGCCCGTCAGTGGCTCAGTGCATGGAAGTAATCGGCTTAATGGTAGCGGCAATGGACATAGTGCCATTTGCGCGCCTGCATCTCAGACTGCTGCAATTGTGCATGTTAGGTCAGTGGAATGGGGATTACTCAGATTTGTCCCCCCTACTAAATCTGGATCAAGAGACCAGAGATTCTCTTCTCTGGTGGCTATCTCGGGTCCATCTGTCCAAGGGTATGACCTTTCGCAGGCCAGATTGGACGATTGTAACAACAGATGCCAGCCTTCTAGGCTGGGGCGCAGTCTGGAATTCCCTGAAGGCTCAGGGGTTGTGGACTCAGGAGGAGAAACTCCTCCCAATAAATATTCTGGAGTTAAGAGCAATATTCAATGCTCTTCTAGCTTGGCCTCAGTTAGCAACACTGAGGTTCATCAGATTCCAGTCGGACAACATCACGACTGTGGCTTACATCAACCATCAAGGGGGAACCAGGAGCTCCCTAGCGATGTTAGAAGTCTCCAAGATAATTCGCTGGGCAGAGTCTCACTTTTGCCACTTGTCAGCGATCCACATCCCAGGCGTGGAGAACTGGGAGGCGGGCTTTCTAAGTCGTCAGACTTTTCATCCGGGGGAGTGGGAACTCCATCCGGAGGTGTTTGCTCAACTGGTCCATCGTTGGGGCAAACCAGAACTGGATATCATGGCATCTCACCAGAACGCCAAACTTCCTTGTTACGGATCCAGGTCCAGGGACCCGGGAGCAATGCTGATAGATGCTCTAGCAGCTCCTTGGTTCTTCAACCTGGCCTATGTGTTTCCACCGTTTCCTCTGCTCCCTCGACTGATTGCCAAAATCAAGCAGGAGAGAGCATCGGTGATTCTGATAGCGCCTGCGTGGCCACGCAGGACCTGGTATGCAGACCTAGTGGACATGTCATCCTTTCCACCATGGACTCTGCCTCTGAGGCAGGACCTTCTAATACAAGGTCCTTTCAATCATCCAAATCTAATTTCTCTGAGACTGACTGCATGGAGATTGAACGCTTGATTCTATCAAAGCGTGGCTTCTCCGAGTCAGTCATTGATACCTTAATACAGGCACGAAAGCCTGTTACCAGGAAAATCTATCACAAGATATGGCGTACATATCTTTACTGGTGTGAATCCAAGAATTACTCATGGAGTAAGGTTAGGATTCCTAGGATATTGTCCTTTCTCCAAGAGGGTTTGGACAAAGGATTATCAGCTAGTTCCTTAAAGGGACAGATTTCTGCTCTGTCTATTCTTTTGCACAAGCGTCTGGCAGAAGTTCCAGACGTCCAGGCATTTTGTCAGGCTTTGGTTAGAATTAAGCCTGTGTTTAAACCTGTTGCTCCCCCATGGAGCTTAAACTTGGTTCTTAAAGTTCTTCAGGGAGTTCCGTTTGAACCCCTTCATTCCATTGATATTAAACTTTTATCTTGGAAAGTTCTGTTTTTGATGGCTATTTCCTCAGCTCGAAGAGTCTCGGAGTTATCTGCCTTACATTGTGATTCTCCTTATCTGATTTTCCATTCAGACAAGGTAGTTCTGCGTACTAAACCTGGGTTTTTACAGGACTATCAATCAAGAGATTGTTGTCCCATCATTGTGCCCTAATCCTTCTTCAAAGAAGGAACGTCTTTTGCATAATCTGGACGTAGTCCGTGCCTTGAAGTTCTACTTGCAGGCAACTAAAGATTTTCGTCAAACATCTGCCCTGTTTGTCGTTTATTCTGGACAGAGGAGAAGTCAAAAAGCTTCGGCAACCTCTCTCTCCTTTTGGCTTCGAAGCATAATACGCTTAGCCTATGAGACTGCTGGACAGCAGCTCCCTGAAAGGATTACAGCTCATTCTACTAGAGCTGTGGCTTCCACCTGGGCCTTTAAGAATGAGGCCTCTGTTGAACAGATTTGCAAGGCTGCGACTTGGTCTTCGCTTCACACTTTTTCAAAATTTTACAAATTTGACACTTTTGCTTCTTTGGAGGCTGTTTTTGGGAGAAAGGTTCTACAGGCAGTGGTTCCTTCCGTTTAAGTTCCTGCCTTGTCCCTCCCATCATCCGTGTACTTAAGCTTTGGTATTGGTATCCCACAAGTAATGGATGATCCGTGGACTGGATACACTTTACAAGAGAAAACATAATTTATGCTTACCTGATAAATTTATTTCTCTTGTAGTGTATCCAGTCCACGGCCCGCCCTGTCTTTTAAGGCAGGTCTAAATTTTTAATTAAACTACAGTCACCACTGCACCCTTTGGTTTCTCCTTTCTTGTCTTGTTTCGAATGACTGGATATGACATGTGAGGGGAGGAGCTATATAGCAGCTCTGCTGTGGGTGATCCTCTTGCAACTTCCTGTTGGGAAGGGAATATATCCCACAAGTAATGGATGATCCGTGGACTGGATACACTACAAGAGAAATAAATTTATCAGGTAAGCATAAATTATGTTTTATATCGATTTGAAGGTAAGTGTGGAATCGAATGTTCTGATTATTATTAAAGGGACACTGAACCCAATATTTTTCTTTCGTGATTCAGATAGAGCATGCAATTTTAAGCACCTTTCTAATTTACTCCTTTTATCATTTTTTTCTTCGTTCTCTTGCTATCTTTATTTGCATCTAAGTTATTTTTTGGTTAAGGACCATGGACAGCACTTGTTTATTGGCCGGTTAAATTAATCCACCAATCAGCAAGAACAACCCAGGTTGTTCACCAAAAATGGGCCGGCATCTAAACTTACATTTTTGCTTTTCAAATAAAGATACCAAGAGAATGAAGAAAATGTGATAATAGGAGTAAATTAGAAAGTTGCTTAAAATTTCATGCTCTATCTGAATCACGAAAGAAAAAAATTGGGTTCAGTGTTCCTTTAAGTATTGTCGTCACTTGTTTGTAAAGTGGCGCCAAATTCTGTATCACTGTTTCAAATGTTAACTTGTTTTGAAAGATTTTTATATATTAATGAGGTTTTATACCGCAATAATACATTTACAAATATGTTTTCAGTGATATATCAAACCCCTTGCTTGCAGTTCTCTGATAACGACTGCTTGCCGAAAGTATGTTTTGTTTTGCTTTTGTGAAAGGCTGCAAATTACAATCCATGAATTTGCATTACACAGTAGCATTACAGGGCAGCCGGAGACCGGCTCATAGGAAAGATAT
Source organism: Bombina bombina (assembly GCF_027579735.1). Lineage (NCBI taxonomy): Eukaryota > Metazoa > Chordata > Amphibia > Anura > Bombinatoridae > Bombina > Bombina bombina. Next base: position 697,040,493 of record NC_069501.1, read on the forward strand.
GTAGTATCCGGGAGAAATAGTTGTTGGTACAGAAGCAAACAGCTTATTCTTGTTATATGTTGATGCCTTGAAGGAGCATGAGATAAGGGATTACTTGAAGCCAGCATCAGACTAACTGAGCCTTAATGGGGTGGAAAAATGATAGCTCTTATTTTTGTAAACATTGCGCACAGACCTGTTCTTTAGAGGCATGATGACTTGGTGTATTTCTATCTGTTACTCATTTCAGTACTGGCAAATCTGTAATCAGCTTTCAAAAGTGGAACATATCAACATTTTCTTTCCCCCTCAAGACATTTAAGTGCCACTGGAGTCTGACAACATAAATGCTACAATCATTTGTCTAACAATAATCTGTTTGATGCTTACTGTATGCAACATAAACTCCTATTGCTTGATTATTTCTTTAATGATAGCCTTTCCTGAGTGTGCTAATTTTGGTGCAAATGTTATTGTGTTTTACTGCCTGGTGGGTGACAACAACAAACATAATGCTATTAGCATGTAGTTAAGCACAAACATCTAGGCCTTTATTGTTAAATTTAGCTTCTATATAAGGTAATAGACTTCTGCTTGTTACTTTAGAGATTAGAATCAGGCTAAAGTTTACCATCACTCCGTATTTTCCAACAGTGCTATGACTGTCTTTGCTTGTTCGAAGGAAAAAAAGAACAGAAGGCGTACAAGACTTAATATGTAATATATATTTCTCAAGCCATACCCAATTTGTGTCAAATGAAGTTGTTGGTTGTTTTGTGTTTGTGTTCAGTTTAAATATGACTCAATTAAAACATGTACATTTAAAGGGACATTAAACACTTTGAGATGTTAATATAAAATGATAAATCGTATATATATATATATATATATATATATATATATATAAGTCTGCAATATACTTTATTTTGTCCCCTCTTCCCGTAATCCCATTTTAAAATTGTGAACTTTTCCGTTCCTGTTAGAAATGGAAGTGCAGAACACTTATATTCCATATAGCCATTGGCTGTACACTCTAGTGACCTATTTATAACTGTCTCTAATTGGCCACAGCAGAGAAGGTAACCTAAGTTACAACATGGCAGCTCCCATTGTTTTATAGACACTAAAACTTTACATTTATTTTGTCAATATTTAAACAGCTAATGAAATTAAAAAAAAATACATCAACATGTTATTCTCAAACTAATCTTTTCTTTGAATGCATCATTCTATGTAGCATTTATTTAGTGTTTAATGTCCCTTTTAAGGCAAGATTTTTTTGATGTATTAAAAGCAGGAGGTATATCCAGATTTCCACAAATAAAGAAGCTGTCTAATTAGGATTTAATTAACAAGGCACATATATTACTAAACTGCTCGCTCAAATCTGAGTATCTGTGAATGATCACATTATACAAATATGTTCGATTCAATTTGAAAATTTTGAATAACTGTGTATAATCTGAGGTTGCACATTTATAGGATTCATTAAAGAATAATTGCTATAGTACCTAACAGGATACAAGTGGTTTCATGAGTAATTAGCGAGCAATGCTAATAGATTAAAAAACATTTGTTAGTTGCATAGTGGATGAGGCGACAATCTGACGAATAACATTCAGCATTAAAGTTGTGTTTTCCAAATGAAATAAATAGTACAAGTGAACTAGAGGATACTAAATAAACATTGTCGTACAGCGCTGTGATGGAATGACATCCATGGAACAAATAGATTGCTGAGGTCTGCTCATAAGCTGACACAGAGATCACCTACATTATTGTTGAATTAAAATTGTATGCTGCTGAGTTTCATTACCGAGTTGTTTTCTCATATGATCATATTACTTTAGGTTTTGTGCTTTAAAGGGATATAAAGGTCAAAACTGAAACACGCATTTCAATTTAAAATAGAATTTTGCATTTTCCAATATACTTCCATAAGCAAAAATGTCTTTAGTAAATGTTATTACTGTTGTCAGTGGCATTTAAACACCACACTTTCTCAGAGAGTCTTATATGACACACATTAAAGGGACACTGGACCCAAATTTCTTCTTTCATGATTTAGATAGAGCATGACATTTTAAGCAATTTTCTATTTTACTCCTATTATCAATTTTTCTTCGTTCTCTTGCTATCTTGCTATCTTAATTGTCAAGAGTCCACGAGCTAGTGACGTATGGGATATACAATCCTACCAGGAGGGGCAAAGTTTCCCAAACCTCAAAATGCCTATAAATACACCCCCCACCACACCCACAATTCAGTATTACAAACCTTGGAGGTGGTGAAGTAAGTTTGTGCTTGATTTTCTTCTGTGATATGCGCTTCTCAGCATTTTGAAGCTCGATTCCTCTCAGAGTACAGTGTTTGTTAGAGGGACGTGAAGAGAGTATCACCTATTGATTCTATGGTTTTCCTCACAGGAAATCTTTTTAAAGGTTCTCTGTTATCGGTCGTAGAGATTCATCTCCTACCTCCCTTTTCAGATCGACAATATACTCTAATATTCCATTACCTCTACTGATACTTTTTCAGTACTGGTTTGGCTATCTGCTATATGTGGATGGGTGTCTTTTGGTAAGTATGTTTTCATTACTTAAGACACTCTCAGCTATGGTTTGGCACTTTATGTATTAATATAAAGTTTAAATATATGTATTGTACTTATATTTGCCATGAGTCAGGTTTATGTATATTTCCTTTTGCAGACTATAAATTTCAAAATTGGGAAACATATTTAGGAAGTTATTTTTTCTTACCTGGGGTATAGGCTTTTCTTCAACTTGACTGCATTTTCATTAATTTTCGCGGGGAAAATTAGGCTCGCGAGGTCGCAAAATGCTGATATTTATTGCGTCATTCTTGGCGCAATAATTTTTTTGGCGCGAAGGTATGTTCGGTGACGCAAAATTCGTCATTTCCTACAACTTAGTTAACGCCAGGTTTCCTTGCACAAGGTTGCGTCTGCTATGACGCGAGTTGCGTCATTTCCGGATGTTGTTAGCGCCAAAAAATTTCACTTTGCGTTGCGCCTAATACTTGGCGCCAAATAATTTAATTATTTAAACCCCACTTCCTATATGCCTCTTGCCTTTGTTTTATGCTCAGAGGGCTATGCTGTTTGCATTTTTTCCCATTCCTGAAACTGCCATATAAGGAAATTGATAATTTTGCTTTATATGTTGTTTTTTTTCTCTTACATTTGCAAGATGTCTCAATCTGATCCTGTCTCAGAAACCACTGTTGGAACCCTGCTGCCTGATAACAGTTCTACCAAAGCTAAGTGTATCTGTTGTAAGTTAGCGGAGATTATATCTCCAGCTGTACTATGTATCAGTTGTCATGATAAGCTTTTACATGCAGAGAATGTATCCATCAGTTCTAGTACAATGCCTGTTGTTACTTCAACATCTAATGTACATGATATTCCTGTGAATATAAAATATTTATTGCTGCTGCAATTCAGAAGGCTTTGTCTGCTATTCCGCCTTCTAATAAACATAAAAGGTCTTTTAAAACTTCTCATAAGGTTGACCGACAACATACTGAATTATCCTCCTCTGATGAGGATCTATCTGGTTCTGAAGATCCTACCTCAGATATTGACACTGACAAATCTACTTATCTCTTTAAGATGTAGTATATTTGTTCTTTCTCTATGTCTTTAGCTATTTTAGCTAGAAGAGCTTTGTGGCTCAAATATTGGAATGCTGACATGGTATCTAAGTCTAGATCTCTTTATTTCCAAGGTAACAATTTCTTTGGTTCTCAGTTGGATTCAATTATTTCAACTGTCACTGGGGGAAGGGAGTTTTTTTTTTACCTCAGGATAAAAGATCCAATAAATTCAAGTCTTTTAAGAAACCAAAGCCAGCCCCCAAGTCCGCATGAAGGTGCAGCCCTCATTCTAGCTCAGTTGGTGGGGGGCAGATTAAAATTTTTCAAAAACATTTGGGCAGATTCTGCCCAAAATCAAGGGATTCAGAGTATTGTCTCTCAAGGGTATCGAATATGTTTCAGAGTAAGACCTCCTGTGAGAAGATTTTCTCTCTCACACGTTCCAGCAAATCCAGTGAAGGCTCAGGCTTTTCTGAAGTGTGTTTCATATCTAGAGCATTCAGGGGTAATCATACCAGTTCCGTTTCAGGAACAAGGTCTGGGGTTCTATTCAAATCTATTCATTGTCCCAAAAAAAAGAAAATTAATTCAGGCCAGTTCTGGATCTGAAACTTTTTAGGTTTTGTAAGAGTGCCGACTTTCAAAATGGTGACTATAAGGACTATTCTGCCTTTTGTTCAGCAAGGTCATTATATGTCCACGATAGACTTAAAGAATGCATATCTTCATATTCCGATTCATCCAGACCACTATCGGTTTCTGAGATTCTCTTTTCTAGATGAGCATTACCAATTTGTCACTCTTCCATTTGGCCTAGCGACAGCTCCAAGAATTTTTTCAAAGGTTCTCGGTGCCCTACTCTCTGTAATCAGAGAACAGGGTATTGCAGTGTTTCCTTATTTGGACAATATCTTGGTACTAGCTCAGTCTTTACATTCTGCCGAATTTCACACAAATAAACTAGTGTTGTTTCTTCAAAGACATGGTTGGAGGATCAATTTACCAAAAATTTCCTTGATTCCTCAGACAAGAGTCACCTTTTTAGGTTTCCAGATAGATTCAGTGTCCATGACTCTGTCTCTAACAGACAAGAGACAAATAAAATTGGTTTCAGCTTGTCGAAACCTTCAGTCTCAATCATTCCCTTCAATGGCTATGTGCATGGAAGTTTTAGGTCTCATGACTGCAGTATCGGACATGATCCCCTTTGCTCGTTTTCATATGAGACCTCTTCAGCTTTGTATGCTGAATCAATGGTGCAGGAATTATTCAAGGATATCACAATTAATATCCTTAACTCCCAATGTTCAACTCTCTCTAACTTGGTGGTTAGATCACCATCGTATAGCTCAAGGGGCCTCTTTTGTTCGTCCAACCTGGACTGTAATCACAACAGATGCAAGTCTTTCAGGTTGGGGAGCTGTCTGGGGATTTCTGACAGCACAAGGGGTTTGGAAATCTCAAGAGGCAAGGTTACCAATCAATATTTTAGAACTCTGTGCTATTTTCAGGACTCTTCAGGTTTGGCCTCTGTTGAAGAGAGAACCATTCAATATCACAACTGTGGCATATGTCAATCATCAGGGTGGGACTCACAGTCCCCTAGCTATGAAAGAAGTATATCAGATACTTTCTTGGGTGGAATCCAGCTCTTGTCTAATTTCTGTGGTACATATCCCAGGTGTAGACAATTGCGAAGCGGATTATCTCAGCCGTCAGACTTTATATCCAGGGGAGTGGTCTCTCCATCCAGATATGTATTTTCAGATTGTTCAGCTGTGGGGTCTTCCAGAAATAGATCTGATGGCTTCCCATCTAAACAAGAAAATTCCCAGTTACTTGTCCAGGTCCAGGGATCCTCAGGCTGAGTTGGTGGATGCGTTAGCAGTACCTTGGTTTTACCAACCTGCTTATATCTTCCCGCCTCTAGTTCTTCCAAAGTGATCTCCAAGATCATCATGGAACAATCATTTGTGTTTCTGGTAGCACCAGCATGGCCTCTCAGGTTCTGGTATGCGGATCTTGTCCGGATGTCCAGTTGTCAACCTTGGCCACTTCCTTTAAGACCAGATCTTCTGTCTCAAGGACCGTTTTTCCATCAGGATCTCAAATTGTTAAATTTGAAGGTATGGAAATTGAAAGCTTAATGCTTAGTCATAGAGGTTTCTCTGACTCAGTGATTGATATTATGTTACAGGCTCGTAAATCTGTTTCTAGGAAGATTTATTATCGAGTTTGGAAGACTTATATTTCATGGTGTTCTCATAAATTCAGGCATTCTTTAAGAATTCCTAGAATTTTACAGTTTCTTCGGGATGGTTTGGATAAAGGTTTATCTGCAAGTTCCTTGAAGGGACAAATCTCTGCTCTTTCTGTTTTATTTCACAGAAAGATTGCTAAGCTTCCTGATATTCACTGTTTTGTGCAGGCTTTGGTCCGTATCAAGCCTGTCATTATATCATTCTCTCCTCCATGGAGACTTAATTTGGTTTTGAAAGCTTTACAGGCTCCTCATTTTGAGCCTATGCATTCTTTGGATATTAAACTACTTTATTGGAATGTGTTGTTCCTTTTGGCTATCTCTTCTGCTAGAAGAGTTTCTGAAGTATCTGCTCTTTCTTGTGAGTCTCCTTTTCTGATTTTCCATCAGGATAAGGCAGTTTTGCGGACTTCATTTAAGTTTTTACCTAAAGTTGTGAATTCAAACAACATTAATAGGGAAATTGTTGTTCCCTCTTTGTGTCCTAATCCTAAGAATTTTGGAGAGATCCTTGCATTCTATGGATGTTGTAAGAGCTTTGAAATATTATGTTGAAGCTACTAAAGATTTCAGGAAGACTTCTAGTCTATTTGTTGTCTTTTCTGGTCCTAGGAAAGATCAGAAAGCTTCTGCCATTTCCTTGGCATCCTGGTTAAAGCTTTTGATTCATCAGGTTTATTTGGAGTCGGGTCAGGCCCCGCCTCAGAGAATCACAGCTCATTCTACTAGATCAGTTTCCACTTTGTGGGCTTTTAAGAATGAAGCTTCAGTTGATCAGATTTGCAAAGCAGCAACTTGGTCTTCTTTGCATACACTTACTAAATTCTACCATTTTGATGTATTGCCTCTTCGGAAGCAGTTTTTGGTAGAAAAGTTCTTCAGGCAGCTGTTTCAGTTTGATTCCTTTGCTTATGTTTTAAGTTTTTTTATTTTCAATTATGAGAAAAACTTATTTTTTTGGATGTGGATTTAATTTTTTCAGCGGAAAATGGCTGTTTTTATTTTTATTCCTCCCTCTCTAGTGACTCTTCTGTGGAGTACCACATCTTGGGTATTACTATCCCATACGTCACTAGCTCATGGACTCTTGCCAATTACATGAAAGAAAACATAATTTATGTAAGAACTTACCTGATAAATTCATTTCTTTCATATTGGCAAGTGTCCATGAGACCCACCCTTTTTATGGTGGTTATGTTGTTTTTGTATAAAGCACAATTATATTTCCAGTTCCTTTTTTGATGCTTTTTACTCCTTTTTCTATCACCCCACTACTTGGCTATTCGTTAAACTGAATTGTGGGTGTGGTGAGGGGTGTATTTATAGGCATTTTGAGGTTTGGGAAACTTTGCCCTTCCTGGTAGGATTGTAAATACCATAAGTCACTAGCTCATGGACTCTTGCCAGGTAAGTTTTTACATAAATTATGTTTTTGAAAGCAGGAGTGTAAATCTTAGCATCCAGCCAATTTTAGATTCAGCACCATGGATAGCGCTTGTTTATTGGAGGCTTACATTTACCCACCAATAAGCAAGCATAACCCAGGTTCTCAACCAAAAATGGGCCGGCTCCTATGCATTACATTCTTGCTTTTTAAATAAAGATAGCAAGAGAACGAAGGAAAATTGATAATAGGAGTGAATTAGAAAGTTGCTTAAAATTGCATGCTCTATCAGAATCACAAAAGAAAATAAATTGGGTTTAGTGTCCCTTTAAGTCTTTAGACACAATACACACTAATGCCAGCTCTCTGAGCTTGAATACATGGGCCCTCACAGGATATGTGCGTAAGTCACTGAAAAACAGTAATAACTTTGACAAAAAGCATTTTTACTCTTGGAAGTATATTGCACAAATGCGTCTATATAAAATTTAAATGTACCCATGCACATTTTAATTTTGCCCTTTCTATCCCTTTAAGCTTTGCAGGTTTGTCATTTCAAGCTACTGATTCATTCCTTGTACAATAAATAGAAATAGAATAAAGATTTTTATTATTAGCTTCGTTTCATGCCCATAAAGAAATTACTGTTATTTCCTTTTTTTTTGTCATGCAGTGTGTTCTTTATCAATATGTTCAACAGCAGTTTTGATTAAGGTACTAAAAATTTGGTATTAATACACTGAAATATGTTTGTTTACCTTAACGTATTTTTATTTGTGTTTTCCTGTTTCATTTTACCGCGTTTCAACACCTAATGCAGAAGGATTTAGCTTCAGTTAACGACATTTTGGTGTAATAACAAAAGACAATAAATATTTTCTCCATATAAACGTTATTTCTGTTATTATTTTTAAACAATTCTATAAGCTATTGATAACGAGTAGCACTGACATTTGTTTGCATATTATGTCATCTCAAGCCTTGTTTCTCATTTATCGTTATCCAATGTATCAATACTTTATTACCTTTAATTAACTTATTTGTTTTTTGAAATGGTAACATTTAAAGGGACAATAAACACCTTGAGATTTTTATATAATATCTTATGTGTAATGAAACAACTTTGCAATATATATTTTTTTTCTTCATATAATTTAGCTCTGAAAATTAAGCGTTTTCTACTTCTAAGAACATGAAAAGCACCCTGCTGATTTTTCAGGGCTAATTCTTCTACATATCTTTTACTAATTGGCTGTACATGATAACAATCACAAAACAGAGTACTTTATACTGTACTAACTTTATTATGTGGTTAGCCTTTTTGTCTGCCGACTGAAGCCCAGATTGGTTCCTCAAAATAAGGCAAATGGTGGGTGGAGCTTGGCTATTGAAAAATAATTGCAGTAAAAATGCAAATTTAATTTGTTTTAAAAACATCAAGATTTGGCTGATATATTATTCTATAGCAAAGCAACTGAAACATCCTGTAATGACAAGATGTTTGCCGTCCCTTTAAGCACTTCCCTGACATGACTTTCTGGCATAATCTAGCTAGACTCCTACTTTGTTTGTAACATGTATTCAGTTAAAGGGACATTAAACACTTTAAATATTTCATATTTTATATTATAATATCATTTGTAGTTAAAGGGACGTGAAACCCATTATTTTTTTTTCATGATTCAGATAGAGTATGCATTTATAAAGCACTTTACAACTGAATTCTACTATATAATTTATTTCATTCTCTTGGTATCCTTTGTTGAAGGAGAAGCATGCACCACTGGGAGCTAGCTGAAAGAGGCATATATAGGTAGCCACCAATCAGCAGCTGCTGAGCCTACCTAGGTATACTCTTCAACAAAGTATAAAAAGAGAACAAAACAAATTAGATAATAGAAATAAATTGGAAAGTTATTTAAAAGTGCATGCTCTATCTGAATCATGAGAGAAACCTTTTTGGTTTTATGTCCCTTTAATAAAAAAAATTTGCAATATATTTTCATTATTTTATCCCCTTTTCCTGTATTTTAACTCTGAAAAATGTTAGCTTTTCTATCCCTGTTAAAAGTGATAGCGCAGATTCCAGGCTTAACCCTCATATGTTCCACACTGTCATTGGTTGCACCATCTAGTGACCCTTTTATAACTGAGCCTAATTGTCCTCAGCCGAGAAGAAAACTAGGTTACAACATGGCGGCTCCCATTGTTTTATGGATGCTAAAACTTTATTCTTATTTTTTCAATATTTTAACAACTGTTTTTTTTTTTTTTTTTTTTTTTTTTAAATACATCTGCATATTATTCCCAGGTTAATCTTTGCATTGAATACATTATTGCATCTCATTTATTTACTGTGTAATGTCCCTTTAACATAGTAGGTGAGGTTAAAAAAAAGGCCGAAGTCCATCGAGTTCAACCTATACAAATCTAATATACTTACAAAAAAGCTCAAGTTGAACTTAAATTAATCCCATGAAAAGGTGACCCATTTAACACAAGCAATCATATCTATGAATTCTGTTTCTAGCCAGAAATGTATCCAAACCATTTTTAAATGTATTAAAGGTATTGGCATTCACTACCTCCTTTGGTAATGAGTTCCACAATTGTATTGCTCTTACAGTGAAAAAAACATTTCAGTTGCAGGAGATTAAATCTCTTTGTGGCCCTTCTCTGAACTTTATCTAGGTCTGCCATGTGTTGTTTTTTTTTTTAAAGCATCCTTTCATTGCAACTCAAGGTTTTAGTTCTATTTAATTTAAAAACATTATACATGTAGTAATCTGGGATTTTTATAGATACTTTCTATAATAAGCATTTCAACTGGTATAGAGTCTATTAAGGTATAAAATGGATGTGTGTGGTAAGTCAGTTTGTAGACAACCTAAAGCTTGATTCCACCTAGGCATAATTTGATGACTCTGGATCCATTGATGACATACGCTGAAAGCTGTTTGCATGGGCGTGTGACTCAGGCATCGGAAGAAGACTGAAATAGCACTGAGCAGTCACCTAGTTATCATTGCATACATTTTTTATTTTTAAATGAATTTACCAACTGCCTTTATGACATGACTTGATAGTGCTGTTTTATTTTGTGCTGAGTATGTGTTAAAGGCACATACAACCCAAAAATGATTCTTTTGTGATTCAGATAGAGCATCCAATTTTAAACAACATTCTAATTTACTTTTATTAGCAAATTGTCTTTGTTGAAAAGCAGGAAGCTAAGCTCAGGAGAGTGCACGTGTCTGCAGCACTATATAGCAGCAGTTTTGCAACAATGTTAGATTAGCGAGAGCATTAGATGGCAGCACTATTTCCTGTCATGTAGTGCTCCAGGCATGTGCACGCTACCTATTTTGATACCTCTTCAACAAAGAAGAATGAGAGCAAAGCAAATTTGATAATAGAGCATATAATCTTTAAAAAGTTTCCAATTTACTTCTACCTGAATCATGAAAGAAAACAATTGTTTCTTATGTCCCTTTAATGATAAAGAAGATTCTCGTGTACCCTTTTTTTACATTTCTCAAAATGCTTGTTATTAGTTTGTATTTAAAATATTTGCAGTTCATGCGGATAGATCTCCTGATTGTTGGAGATCTGATGTCTTGAAAGATCTCAAAATTTTGACACAATATTTTATGATCTGTTGGAAATTCAAGACTTTCTAAAAGTTAATTTGAACTTGGCACAAGTCATCCAAAGCTTTTCTCTAACGCACTAGTGAAGTTAACATTATTGCCTTTGTCAGAACAATCTGAAATATTTTTTTTAAACATAGGTCAGGCATATGGAAGTATGAACAGATAAAATGACTTCCTTCTTTTCATTTTTATTTGCATTTTTGTGTGTTTAACTGTATGCTACACACAATCCTACCTTTATAATGTGCACTGTTGGCCACAGAACAGAATATATAGCCACTAGAAAAGGTCTTCGTTGATGGCATACTGAGCATCACTATAAAACCAATGTTATTAAAGAACGCATAGAAGGCATTCAAAACCGTATACAGGTGAATGTTTAATGCTAGTTCATAACTATCCCTGAAGACATAATCCTAACTTCCAATCAAAGCCTTGTATCATACGACTGGCATTTCATGTACACAGCCCCCTTTTTCTTTCTTTTTTTATAGACCAAGTTTGAATGTAATCATTTCCACTCTGGAATCGTTGTCAAAGTAGAACCAAACTTCATGTTGGCTTTGTTTATGTTCCCTATCAGGAAGTGTATTAATTCACAAAAGCCAATCATAGTATACTGAAACTTTATTGTAAAAACATCTTACAACTGTATTAAAGCTATTTTATTTGTATGTCATCTTTTAAGACATTCTCAGGTGTTTTACATTTTAAGATAGCGTTCTCAACTCCAGTCCCCCTAAAAGCCAGATTTTAATGATATCTTAACTAGAGCACAGCTGATAGGGGAGAGCAGGTTAGTAACCATGGTTACTGATCAGCTGATCATTTCACCTGTGCTCAAGTTAACTTATATAATATGCAGGCGTACCTCGGAGATATTGCGGGTTCGGTTCCAGACCACCGCATTAAAGCGAATATAGAAATACAGTAAGTCACACACATTTTTTTTTGTCCCAGTGCATGTAAAATTTATATTTCTTTCATGTAATTAGCAAGAGTCCATGAGCTAGTGACGTATGGGATATACATTCCTACCAGGAGGGGCAAAGTTTCCCAAACCTTAAAATGCCTATAAATACACCCCTCACCACACCCACAATTCAGTTTTACAAACTTTGCCTCCCGTGGAGGTGGTGAAGTAAGTTTGTGCTAGATTCTACGTTGATATGCGCTTCGCAGCAGGCTGGAGCCCGGTTTTCCTCTCAGAGTGCAGTGAATGTCAGAGGGATGTGAAGAGAGTATTGCCTATTTGAATTCAATGGTCTCCTTCTACGGGATCTATTTCATAGGTTCTCTGTTATCGGTCGTAGAGATTCATCTCTTACCTCCCTTTTCAGATCGACGATATACTCTTATATACCATTACCTCTACTGATTCTCGTTTCGGTACTGGTTTGGCTATCTGCTATATGTAGATGAGTGTCCTGGGGTAAGTAAGTCTTATTTTTTGTGACACTCTAAGCTATGGTTGGGCACTTTATACGTAAAGTTCTAAATATATGTCTTTAAACTTATATTTGCCATGATTCAGGATAATCAGTATTCCTTCTTTCAGACTGTCAGTTTCATTATTTGGGAAAAAAATGCATATGAATAAATATTTTTTCTTACCTTAAAGAAATTTTCTAATTGACTTTTTTCCTTGCGGGCTATTAGGCTCGCGGGGGCAGGAAATGCTTCAATTTATTGTGTCATTCTTGGCGCAAACTTTTTTGGCGCAAAATTTTGTCATTTCCGGTGCCATAGTTGACGCTGGAAGTTTACACGTGGTTGCATCATTTTTGACGCATGTGTGTTACAGGCGTTTTTTGCGCCAAAAAGTGTGGGCGTCATACTTGGCGCCAAAAAATGTGGGCGTCATACTTGGCGCCAAAAAATGTGGGCTTCATACTTGGCGCCAAAAAATGTGGGCGTCATACTTGGCGCCACTTTTTTTCACATTATTTAAGTCTCACTTTTTTGTTGCTTCTGGTTGCTAGAGGCTTGTTTGTTTTGCATTTTTCCCCGTTCCTGAAACTGACATTTAAGGAATTTGATAATTTTGCTTTATATGTTGTTTTTTTCTATTACATATTGCAAGATTTTCCATAAATTATTCCTGGATCAGAACATACTGAGGGATTCCTGTTGACTAAGAAGTCCTACCAAAGCTAAGTTCATTTATTTTAAATGTTATGAATCTTTATCTTTAGCTATGGTTTGTAATAAGTTATCATCATAAACTTTTACATACAGAATCCATTAGTATTTATGCTTTATGTATTGCTTTTCTTTTTACATCTTATGTATAAGATATACTTAGAAAATTTATAAGAATATTTTTCTGATTCTAGGTTAAAGGCTTTGTCTTACTTTGCGCCTTCTATTAAAAAGTTTTAGGTCTTTTTCAAACTTCTTTTTGATGAAGTTTCAAATAACCAACAACATATTGAATTATCCTTCTCTGATGATGTTTTTTCTCTTTCAGAACTTTTCTTCATCAGATATTGACACTAACAAATCTACTTTTTTATTTTTTATTAGAGTACATTTTCTTTTTGTTGAAAAGGTGTTGATTATTTTGGATATTGAGGTAACTAGTTCTTTTTCAAAACTAGCTAACATTTTATTTCTGCTTATTTTATCTTCTGTGTCTTCAGAGGTTTTTTTCCATTCCTTCATACTAGGGAATGGAATAGGCTGACAATTTTCTTCAAAGGTTTTAAATTGTATTCTTTCCGGCAGTTAAATTCAATTTTGAGGGTTCTCCAATTTAATGGGGCTATCTCTACTCCTGCTAAATTATGCTATTGTTTCTATAGCAAAATAGTATTTCTCTTGTTAAGTGTATCCAGTCCACGGATCATCCATTACTTATGGAATATATTCTCCTTCCCAACAGGAAGTTGCAAGAGTCCACCCACAGCAAAGCTGCTATATAGCTCCTCCCCTAACTGCCATATTCAGTCATTCTCTTGCAAGCCTCAACATAGATAGGAGGTCGTGAGAGTCTGTGGTGATTTATACTTAGTTTATTCTTCAATCAAAAGTTTGTTATTTTTAAATGGCACCGGAGTGTGCTGTTTTTCTCAGGCAGTATTTGGAAGAAGAATCTGCCTGTGTTTTTCTATGATCTTAGCAGACGTAACTGAGATCCATTTGCTGTTCTCACACATTCTGAGGAGTGAGGTACTTCAGAGGGGGAATGGCGTGCAGGTTTTCCTGCAAATAAGGTATGTGCAGTAAAATATTTTTCTAGGAATGGAATTGACTAAGAAAATACTGCTGATACCGAAGTAATGTAAGTAAAGCCTTAAATGCAGCGATAGCGACTGGTATCAGGCTTTTTAATAGAGATACATACTCTTATAAAAATGTGTTTTAAAACGTTTGCTGGCATGTTTAATCGTTTTTTAACGTACATTGGTGATAACACTGTAATGTTGGTATAGCCTTAAATGCAGTAAAAGCGACTGGTATCAGGCTTATTAATAGAGATACATACTCTTGTAAAAATGTGTTTTAAAACGTTTGCTGGCATGTTTAATCGTTTTTTACATATGTTTGGTGATAAAACTTATTGGGGCCTAAGTTTTTTCCACATGGCTGGCTTAAATTTTGTATAGAAACAGTTAACTTAAGCTTCCCACTGTTGTAATATGAGTGGGAGGGGCCTAATTTAGCGCTTTTTTGCGCAGTTAAAAGATGAATTATCCAGATTCCCTCAGCAGTCCCATGAATACTACAGGACATTTCTTAAGGGCTAAAAAGACTTCCAAAATCGTTTATAGGGAAGGTAATCCACAGCTCTGCTGTGGCAGTTTTGTTGTGTCTGTTTTTAAAAACGTCTATGTCGTTTTTTTTATCTGTTTTTTGCATTAAGGGGTTAATCATCCATTTGCAAGTGGGTGCAATGCTCTGTTACCTTATTACATGTACTGTAAAAATTTCGTTTGTTTTACTGCCTTTTTTCACTGTTTTTAAAATTTTGACAAAATTTGTTTCTCTTAAAGGCACAGTAACGTTTTATATATTTGCTTGTTAACTTGATTTAAAGTGTTTTCCAAGCTTATTAGTCTCATTATTAGTCTGTTCTAACATGTCTGACATAGAGGAAGCTCTGTGTTCATTATGTTTTAAAGCCATGGTGGAACCCCATCTTAGAATGTGTACCAGATGTACTGATTTCATGTTAAACAATAAAGATCATTTTTTGTCTTTAAAAACATTATCACCAGAGGATTCTGTCGTGGGGGTAGTTATGCCGACTAACTCTCCCCACGTGTCAGACCTTTTGACTCCCGCTTTAGGGACTCACGCTCAAATGGCGCCAAGTACATCAAGGGCACCCATAGCGTTTATTTTACCAGGGGATTCTGTCGAGGGGAAAGTTATGCCGATTAACTCTCCCCACGTGTCAGACCCTTCGACTCCCGCTTCAGGGACTCACGCTCAAATGGCGCCAAGTACATCAAGGGCGTCCATAGCGTTTATTTTACAAGACATGGCAAAGGTGGTGTATAATACTCTGGCAGCAGTATTAGTCAGACTACCTGAAATTAAAGGAAAGCAGATAGCTCTGGGGGTAGATACAGAGCATACAGACACTTTAAGAACCATATATGATACTACCTCACAATATGCTTAGTCTGTGGGTGATTTTTTTGTCTCAGGGAAGATGATTTAAGCTGATTCTGATATTTCTACATTTAAAATTTATGCTTGAGAACCTCCACTTGTTGCTCAGGGAGGCTTTGGCTGCTCTGAATGAATGTGTACAATCAAATACTTAGATATGTGTACCAAGCGCTAAAGTTTATAAAAAGGCCTTAAGCTTACTAACAGATTAGCCTCCTAGCAGGCTAAATAGTAGGTAACAGAATAGGGGGCGATAGTAAGCGCTGAATAGCTTAAAAGGCTGGAAACTAAATTCTGGCGAATAATTTATTCCATATACATTCAAATTAAAATCACAGATAAAATGTTAAAACACAATGTTCATATATAAATACAGTAAAATTCTGTTCATGGATCCATGAAATATTCCAGGAGTTTTGTACCTGGCTACTTTAGTTATACAAAACCTTGAATATAGCTATCTCCAAAGTTCTTATGTGTGTTTAGGATAGATTAATAAGTAGGTTACCTGACTTTGGCGTTCTAGATATGGTTCTATTGTCAGTAGATGAAAAAAATGTGTGGGCTGTGGTTCAGATCAAACCAATGTGATGTGTAACAATAAACAATAAACAATATATCTACTTTCAAATAAACATTAAAATCTCAGCACATGATGGTGTAAAAACATTTGTTCAAACTTCAATACAAAATTCAAAAAATAATGCAATAATCAAAGGCGTGTGAGATCCGTTACCGGACCAAGTGGAGGAGGGGCTGTGAAAGAACGTGACGTTGATGCAAAAAGTAGGTGTTTAACCCCAGAGAAATGTGAATCCACACTAGCGCTAGTGAAAAAAAAATTCAAAAAGAAAAAAATATATAAAAAATATATATAAAAATATAGAAATATATATATATAGTTCAATGTAGATCAATCTTGAACAGATGAAAAAAATGTGAGACAGATGAAAATAATGTGTATCTTCAAAAATAAATGAATAATCCCCTTGAAAAATAAAACAAAATTATCCGCAATCCAAAAGTGTAAAATTACGTAAAACAAATATAAATTTTGATGGGCAAAAGTCTTAATTGGCAGAGATTCTATATAGGTGCTCCTAAACACAGAGCCGCTTCAGCACCCTAGGTGCCAGATCCGGAGGTGGTAGTTACCAACTGGTAAGTGATATTGTTAGTGTCTATGATGGAAGTCCATATAGTATATATAGAAATGTTCATAAAGTCAATATCACAAAAATGTAAAAATATAAAAAGATGAAAAGCCTGAAAGAGAAAAAAAAAGAAACAATAGTGCAACACTGTATATAAGGGACAATAGTGGTATAAGAATCAAGCTCACCAGTATGTCTGTCAACGCGTTTCGGACACGATTTGGCCTTTCTCAAGACTATACTGAATTTGTGTGGACTGGGAGCTTATAAAGCCTAGATGTGGGATTGTTTGTGGGCGGTTTTGGCGCCAAATTTTGAGAGGGTAATCCCCTTCGTGTTTGCCTCAAAGCATCTCTGGGAAATTTTGAGAGGGTAATCCCCTTCCTGTTTGCCTCAAAGCATCTCTGGGAAATGTACAAATATTATCTTAGTCTAATTTTCATCATAGTTTTCTATCTTCTTATATCAGTATTGGTTATATGATATAGTGCAAATTATCAGAAATTTTTTTATTTTAAAAATGTGTCCCGGATCTATAACATACGTAATGCCGTTAGGGCTCTAAGTTAACCTTCTACCGTATTATGAAGTATAAATCTTTCTCTAGTATGTTACATCTTACAGTGTATTCCTTTCT
The DNA here is from genome assembly GCF_027579735.1 of Bombina bombina. Taxonomy (NCBI): domain Eukaryota; kingdom Metazoa; phylum Chordata; class Amphibia; order Anura; family Bombinatoridae; genus Bombina; species Bombina bombina. The sequence continues at coordinate 697,057,801 of NC_069501.1, forward strand.
TCGGAATAAGGAGTGTGGGGGCTAGTATTTGGATTTCGATCGCTTAGTTTGTTTTTATTGGGAGAAAATTGATATTTCAGAACTGCATGTGACGGCTCCCATGTTGTTGTCTGGTGTATGTAGCAGTAATAGAACAACAAACTGGAAGCCCATGATAGAATTACGTCATTTAAGATGGAAAATATTCGTACCATCTTAACTATGATCCAGGAGAGTCAATAGAGGACTACAATGGATTTGAAGGATGCTTATCCTCACATTGTGATGCATAAAGATCACCTTCGTTTTTCAGGTTTGCCTTTTTAGACAGGCATTACCAGTTTGTAGCTCTCTCCTTTGGGATATCTACAGCCCCAAGAATCTTTATGGAGGCTCTGGGGTCGCTTTGGCGGTCCTTAGGCCGCGGGGCATAGAAGTGGCCCCTTAGTTAGCCGACATCCTGATACAGGCGTCAAACATCCAAATTGCCACGTCTCATACGGACGTAGTACTGGCATTTCTGAGATCACATGGGTGGAAAGTGAACAAGGAAAGAGTTCTCTATCCCCAATCTCAAGGGTTTCCCTCCTAGGGACTCTGATAGATTCTGTAGAAATGAAAATTTACCTGACGGAGTCCAGGTTGTCAAAGTTTCTAAATTTCTGCCGTGTTTTTCATCCCATCTGCGCCCTTCGGTGGCTCAGTACATCAATGAAATCGGCTTAATAGGTAGCGGCAAGGGACATAGTACCGTTTGCACGTCTACATTTCAGACCGCTGCAACTATGCATGCTCAGTCAGAGGAACGGGGATTACACAGATTTGTCCCCCTGTTGAACCTGGACCAAGAGACCAGAGATTCTCTTCTCTGGTGACTATGTCGGGTCCATCTGTCCAAGGGTATGACCTTCCACAGGTCAGATGGGACAATTGTTACAATGGATGCCAGCCTTTTAGGTTGGGATGCAGTCTGGAACTCCCTGAAGGCTCAGGGATAGTGGACTTAGGAGGAGACCCTCCTTCTAATAAATATTCTGGGAGTGATATTCCATGCTCTTCAGACTTGGCCTCAGTTAGCAACTCTGAGGTACATCATACTCAGTCGGACAATATACACGACTGTGGCTTACATCAGCCATCAAGGGGGAACAAAAGTTCCCTAGTGATGTTAGAAGTCTTACAATAATTCACTGGACAGAGACTCACTCTTGTCTATCAGCTATCCATATCCCAGGTGTTGAGAACTGGGAGATGGATTTTCTAAGTCGTCAGACTTTTCTTCCGGGGGAGTGGGATTTCCTTCGGAGGTCAAGACCAAGCAGGAGAGGGCTTTGGTGTTTTTGACAGCGCCTGCGTAGCCACGAAGGACCTGGTATGCAGATCTGGTGGACATGTCATCCTCTGCTTCTGAGACAGGTCCCTCTACCTCAGGGTCCTTTCAACCATCTAAATAGAATCAATCTGAGATGGACTGCCTGGAGACTGAACGCTTGATGTTATCAAGGCATGGCTTCTCCAAGTCAGTCATTGATACCTTAATACAGACATGAAAGCCTGTCTCTAGGAAAATTGAACATAGATATGGTGTAAATATCTGATTGTTATGAATCCAAGGGTTACTCATGGAGTAAAGCCTGGATTCCCAGGATATTATCTTTTCTCCAAGATGTTTTTGAGAAAAGGGTTGTCAGCTAATTCCTTAAAAGGGACAGATTTTTACTCTGTCTATTTTTTTGCACCAGCGTCTGGCAGGTATTCTAGACGTTCAGGCATTTGGTCAGGCTTTGGTTAGATCCAAGCCTGTATTTAAAACTGTTGCTCCACCATGGAGCTTAAACCTGGTTCTTAAGGCTCTTCAAGAAGTTCCGTTTGAACCTTTTTTTGTTCCATAGATATCAATCTTTATCTTGGAAAGTTCCTTTTGGGTAGCTATTTCCTCGACTCGTAGAGTCTCCAAGTTATCTGTGTTACAATGTGATTCTCCTTATCTGGTCCTTCGTACGGATAAAGTAGTCCTGCGTACCAACCTGGGTTTTTTCCTAGGGTGGTATCTAACAAGAACATCACTCAAGAGATAGTTGTTCCATGCTTGTATCCTAATCCTTCCTCAGAGAAGGAACGTCTACTACACAATATTGGACGTGGTTTGTGCTTTAAAGTTTTACTTACAAGCTACTACAATTTTCATCAAACGTTCACCTTGTTTGTTGTCTATTCTGGACAGAGGAGAGGTCAAAAGACTTCAGCAGCCTCTCTGTCTTTTTGGTTAAAAAGCATAATTCATTTTGCTTATGAGACTGCTGGACAGCAGCCTCCTGAAGGGATTGCGGCTCATTCTACTAGAGCTGTGGTTTTCACTTGGGCCTTTTTTAAATGTGGCTTCTGTTGAACAGATTTACAAGACGGAGTCTTGGTCTGCGCTTCATACTTTTTCAAATTTAACAAATTTGATACCTTGCTTCTTCTGGAGGCTATTTTTGGGAGAAAGGGTTTTTTTTTTTACAGGCAGCGGTAACTTCCGTTTAAGTACCTGCCTTGTCCCTCCCATCATCCGTGTACTTTAGCTTTGGGATTGGTATTCCATAAGTAATGGATGATCCGTGGACTGGATACACTTAACAAGAGAAAACATAATTTATGCTTACCTGATAAATTTATTTCTCTTGTAGTGTATCCAGTCCACGGCCCGCCCTGTCACTTTAAGGCAGGTAATTTTTTCATTTGAACTACAGTCACCACTGCACCCTATTGTTTTTCCTTTCTCTGCATGTTTTCGGTCGAATGACTGAATATGGCAGTTAGGGGAGGAGCTATATAGCAGCTTTGCTGTGGGTGGACTCTTGCAACTTCCTGTTGGGAAGGAGAATATATTCCATAAGTAATGGATGATCCGTGGACTGGATACACTACAAGAGAAATAAATTTATCAGGTAAGCATAAATTATGTTTTATTTTCTCTGTTAATCAAGCTTTACATCCGGGAGAATGGTCTTTACCCAGATATGTTTTTCAATTTTTCAGATGTGAGGGCTTCCAGAAATAGATCTGTTGGCCTCTCGTCTTAACAAGGAACTTCCCAGGGGCCTATTTCAGGTCCGGGGATCCTCAGGCGGAAGTAGTGTATGCATTGACACTTCCTTGGAATTATCATTCTGTCTATATGTTCCGCCTCTAGTTCTTCCAAAATTCTAATGGAGCGTTCGTTTGTACTGCTGGTGGTTCCAGCATGGCCTCACAGGTTTTGGTATGCAGATCTCATTCGGATGGCCAGTTGCCAACCTTGGACATTTCCGTTAAGACCAGACCTTCTATCTCAAGGCCCATTTTTCCATCAGGATCTCAAATCATTTAATTTGAAGGTATGGAGATTGAACGTTTGATTCTTAGTCATAGAGGTTTCTCTGACTCAGTGATTAATACTATGTTACAGGTTTGTAAATCTGTCTCTAGAAAGATTTATTATCGAGTTTGGAAGATTTTCATTTCTTGGTGTTCTTCTCATAAATTCTTTTGGCATTCTTTTAGAATTCCTAGAATTTTACAATTTTTCAGGTTGGTTTAGATAAGGTTTTGTCTGCAAGTTCTTTGAAGGACAAATCTCTACTCTTTCTCTTCTTTTTCACAGAAAGATTGCTATTCATTCTGATATTCATTGTTTTGTACAGGCTTTGGTTTGTATCAAGCCTGTCATTAAGTAAATATCTCCTCCTTGGAGTCTCAATTTGGTACCCGGAGATTGGTAAATCGCTTCCACAGTAGGCATCCTGATCGTCCCTCTCCGGATCACCGGTGTTGATCCTTGGGGGGGGGGGGGTCCTGTCATATTTATTGTGCATGCCTACTTCTCTCATCTATCCTTTACAAATAACTGCTTTTTCACACTTGCCATTGACACCTCCCACAGAAATTAACATAAAATAACACAGGCACAAGGAATCACTGCTTGGTTATTTCTTAGGCAAGCTCTATACTACACAGCCGCACTTACTGAACAACCCGAACTACAGAGCTGCGCTCTCACAGCTGCATCCTCCTCTCGCGGAGTTAGCGGTGACGTCACACGCCAACGTATCCGGCCGCGCCGACCAGACCGCTCAATCACAGGAACGGAGCTAGCAATCCTCGCCACCTCCGCTTCAAGGAAATCTATCTCCAGGCTACTATTACCGGACCTCCACCTCTATTACTGGAAGTAAGTCACGCTGTTAAGTAATGCCACATTTCAAAGTCTTTGTTGCTGCTTAATCCAAACTTCGCTAAAAGCAGTTCTTGTTCTCTCTTAGTCCTTAATTAGAATGTATCTTGTCTAAAAGTTACCTCTGTCTTATCTCTCTAATATCTAACTGTCACACTGATACAAATGACCTAGTAGTTTCTGACTTAATACTTATACTAGAGCCAAACCGTGCTATATTTACATAAGTACTGAATTAGTGTACCAACCCTGGTATACCTAAAGCAATTGCTACAATACTTAACCAGGTATAGAGAACCAATACTGAGCTGGGCAAAATTAAAGTGCATTGGCTCATACTGCTACCCACGCTGCGCCCATTACTGTTAGCAGTTTGTCACATACACTTAAAACAACACCACTAAGCTACAGTTGTGGTCCTTACGTTAATCACATCCATTTTGACTTGCAGGGACTTACCGAATTATAGAAACCTGACAGTAATAACCAAGCCTTTATAAAATAAGATGGACCCAGCAGCCCTAGTATCTCATGTAGAGGCTCTTACACAAACAGTAGAAAACCTCTCTAAGGGGTTCAATGCACTACAAGCAGAAAACACCTCATTAAGACTATATATTAATGAGAGACTTGACACTATAAAAGCAACTCATACCCCACATGAACCACAACCAAACCCACCACAACCATTTAGTGGACAAAGAAGCGAGTTTAGAGAGTTCAGAAATTCTTGCCTTCTTTACTTTCAATTGAAACCTAAAACATATACAAGTGACCACTTAAAGGTTCTGACTACCATATCCTACCTATGTGGGGAACCCCGCATATGGGCAAACTTGTTCTTCGAGACCAACGACCCCATACTCCACTCCTTAGAACAATTCTTCAAGGCAATGGGTCAGCTGTATGATGACCCATACAAGCAGTTATCTGCTGAGACTGCTATAAGATCCCTGCGCCAAAACAAAAGGCCAGTGGAAGATTACATTGCGGAATTCAAAAAATGGTCTCCTGATACACAATGGAACGACCTCTCACTAAGGAATCAGTTTAGGCTAGGGCTCTCTGAAACTCTAAAAGATGAGCTAGCCCGACAGCCACTCCCAGACACTTTAGACAACCTCATAGACATGAGTATAACCTTAGACAGACGTATCAGGGAGAGACGCTCTGAAAGAGCTCAACACCCTACATGATTCCCAGTTGGCAAGACATCTGGGTATAAACAAAACCCAGGATCTGGTACAGAGGTTTTTCTGGTGGCCTAGTCTCCTCCCAGACACAGCTGAGTATGTCCAAACCTGTAAAACTTGTACTACTACTAAGACTGGGAAAACTTCCCCGTTTGGACAATTAATTCCGTTGCCAACGCCACACCGACCATGGACTGATATAGCTATCGATTTCGTCGTTGACCTCCCACAGTCGCAGAAATGTAATACCATACTCGTGGTAGTAGATTTATTTAGCAAGATGGCTCATTTCCTACCCTACCATAAACTACCTACTACTGCAGAAACTGTATCCCTTATGTTCAACCATATCTTCAAACTGCATGGACTTCCAAACACTATAACCTCTGACAGGGAAACTCAGTTTACCAGTAAATTCTGGAAACAGCTTTGTCAATCTCTCAACATCACTAGACGTCTCAGCACCTCTTTCCATCCCCAAACCAATGGACAAACAGAGAGAACCAACCAGTGGTTGGAACAATAATTGAGATGTTTTGTCTCTGCGAGACAGGATGATTGGGTTACACTCCTACCCTACGCAGAATTTGCTTTCAATAATTCTGTTCATGCCTCCACCAAGTCAACACCATTCTTCACTAATTATGGATTTCATCCTACCTTTGAATGGGATTCCTCAACCACTCACATGTCCCCTGTAGTAAACGAACTGATTAATACGATATCAGACACCTTCTCTTTGGTGAACCAGAATATCAATTTAGCAAAATCTTGGTATAAACTTCAATATGATAAAAAAAGGATTCCATCACCTATCTATACTATCGGGGATTATGTCTGGTTGTCTACCCGTAACCTGCATCTACCTGTACCGTCCAGGAAATTGACTTCTACTTTCATTGGACCCTTCCCTATCGTCAAAGTTGTTAACGCCAATGCTGTCACTCTTGGTTTGCCTGCCTCCATGAAGTCACACCCCACGTTCCATGTGTCCTTACTGAAACCTTATAGACAGCTTCAACAGCATTCTCCATTAGACCCTATCAATCCCAAGCTACCAGTTCCTTCCATGGAGTATGAAGTTCAAGACATGCTGGATTCACGACGGGTACGTGGTCAGCTACAGTATCTGGTTCACTGGAAGGGCTACCCAACTTCTGAGGACTCTTGGGAGCCGGCTACCCGGAGATTGGTAAATCGCTTCCACAGTAGGCATCCTGATCGTCCCTCTCCGGATCACCGGTGTTGATCCTTGGGGGGGGGGGGGTCCTGTCATATTTATTGTGCATGCCTACTTCTCTCATCTATCCTTTACAAATAACTGCTTTTTCACACTTGCCATTGACACCTCCCACAGAAATTAACATAAAATAACACAGGCACAAGGAATCACTGCTTGGTTATTTCTTAGGCAAGCTCTATACTACACAGCCGCACTTACTGAACAACCCGAACTACAGAGCTGCGCTCTCACAGCTGCATCCTCCTCTCGCGGAGTTAGCGGTGACGTCACACGCCAACGTATCCGGCCGCGCCGACCAGACCGCTCAATCACAGGAACGGAGCTAGCAATCCTCGCCACCTCCGCTTCAAGGAAATCTATCTCCAGGCTACTATTACCGGACCTCCACCTCTATTACTGGAAGTAAGTCACGCTGTTAAGTAATGCCACATTTCAAAGTCTTTGTTGCTGCTTAATCCAAACTTCGCTAAAAGCAGTTCTTGTTCTCTCTTAGTCCTTAATTAGAATGTATCTTGTCTAAAAGTTACCTCTGTCTTATCTCTCTAATATCTAACTGTCACACTGATACAAATGACCTAGTAGTTTCTGACTTAATACTTATACTAGAGCCAAACCGTGCTATATTTACATAAGTACTGAATTAGTGTACCAACCCTGGTATACCTAAAGCAATTGCTACAATACTTAACCAGGTATAGAGAACCAATACTGAGCTGGGCTAGAAGTTATCTCAGCCATTAATCTCTAGAACCTAATATAAAATTTAAGTGCATTGGCTCATACTGCTACCCACGCTACGCCCATTACTGTTAGCAGTTTGTCACATACACTTAAAACAACACCACTAAGCTGCAGTTGTGGTCCTTACGTTAATCACATCCATTTTGACTTGCAGGGACTTACCGAATTATAGAAACCTGACAGGTACTGAGGGCTTTACAGGCTCCTCCGTTTGAACCTTTGCGTTCTCTGGACATTAAAATTACTTTCTTGGAAAGTATTGTTCCTTTTGGTTATCTCTTCTGCTAGAAGAGTTTCTGAGTTTTCTGCTCTTTCTTGTGGATCTCCTTTTCTGATTTTTCATCAGGGTAAGGCAGTGTTCCTTCTTGTTATTCATTATTTTGTTCAGGCTTTGGTTCTTATCAAACCTGTCATTAAGCCAATTTCTCCTCCTTGGAGTTTTAATTTGGTTCTAAAGGCTTTACAGGCTCTTCTATTTGAGCATATGTTTTCTCTAGGCATTTTTTACTTTCATGGAAAGTATTGTTCTTTTTAGACATCTCTTCAGCTAGAACCATTTATAATTATCTGTTCTTTCTTGTGAGTCTCCTTTTTCTGATTTTTTCATCAGGATAAGGTGGTTTTTGCTATCCTCATTTCAATTTTTACCTAAAGTTGTGATTTTTATCAACATTAGCGAGGAATTATTGTCTTTTCCTAAGACTTCTTTGGTAAGATTCTTACATTCTTTCGATATGGTAAGAGTTTTGAAATCTTATGTTGAAGCTATTTAGATTTCAGATAGTCTTCTAGTCTATTTGTTATCTTTTCTGGTGTTAAGAAGGTCAAACGGCTTCTGCCATTTATTTGGCATCTTGCTTAAACTTTTGATTCATCATGCTTATTTGGAGTCGGGTGGATTCCCGCCTCGGAGGATTATGGTTCATTCTACTAGGTAAGTTTCTACTTCCTGGGCTTTTTAAGAATGAAGCTTCTGTTGATCAGATTTGCAAAGCAATGACTTGGTCTTCTTTGCATACTTTTTCTATGTTCTACCATTTTGATGTTTTCTCTTCTTTAGAAGCAGTTTTGGTAGAATGGTACTTCAGGCAGCTGTTTCAGTTTGATTCTTCTGCTTATATTTTCAGTTTTTTTCCATTCTAAAAATTGAAACTTTTTTGATTTGGGTAGTGGATTAATTTTTCAGCGGAATTGGCTGTCTTTATTTTATCCCTCCCTCTCTAGTTGACTCTTGCGTGGAAGTTCCACATCTTGGGTATTTATTATCCCATACGTCACTAGCTCATGGACTCTTGCTAATTACATGAAAGAAAACATAATTTATGTAAGAACTTACCTGATAAATTCATTTCTTTCATATTAGCAAGAGTCCATGAGGCCCACCCTTTTTTGTGGTGGTTATGATTTTTTGTATAAAGCACAATTATTCCAATTCCTTATTTTTTTGATGCTTTCGCTCCTTTTTTATAACCCCACTTCTTGGCTATTCATTAAACTGAATTGTGGGTGTGGTGAGGGGTGTATTTATAGGCATTTTAAGGTTTGGGAAACTTTGCCCCTCCTGGTAGGAATGTATATCCCATACGTCACTAGCTCATGGACTCTTGCTAATATGAAAGAAATGAATTTATCAGGTAAGTTCTTACATAAATTATGTTTCTTTCATGTAATTAGCAAGAGTCCATGAGCTAGTGACGTATGGGATATACATTCCTACCAGGAGGGGCAAAGTTTCCCAAACCTCAAAATGCCTATAAATACACCCCTCACCACACCCACAATTCAGTTTTACAAACTTTGCCTCCTATGGAGGTGGTGAAGTAAGTTTGTGCTAGATTCTACGTTGATATGCGCTCCGCAGCAAGTTGGAGCCCGGTTTTCCTCTCAGCGTGCAGTGAATGTCAGAGGCATGTGAGGAGAGTATTGCCTGTTTGAATGCAGTGATCTCCTTCTACGGGGTCTATTTCATAGGTTCTCTGTTATCGGTCGTAGAGATTCATCTCTTACCTCCCTTTTCAGATCGACGATATACTCTTATTTATATACCATTATCTCTGCTGATTTTCGTTTCAGTACTGGTTTGGCTTTCTACAAACATGTAGATGAGTGTCCTGGGGTAAGTAAATCTTATTTTCTGTGACACTCTAAGCTATGGTTGGGCACTTTATTTATAAAGTTCTAAATATATGTATTCAAACATTTATTTGCCTTGACTCAGGATGTTCAACATTCCTTATTTTCAGACAGTCAGTTTCATATTTGGGATAATGCATTTGAATCAATTTTTTTCTTACCTTAAAATTTGACTCTTTTTTCCCTGTGGGCTGTTAGGCTCGCGGGGGCTGAAAATGCTTCATTTTATTGCGTCATTCTTGGCGCGGACTTTTTTGGCGCAAAAAATCTTTTCTGTTTCCGGCGTCATACGTGTCGCCGGAAGTTGCGTCATTTTTGACGTCCTTTTGCGCCAAAAATGTTGGCGTTCCGGATGTGGCGTCATATAGGCCCCAAATAATGTGGGCGTCTTATTTGGCGCCAAAAAATATGGGCTTCGCTTTTGTCTCCACATTATTTCAGTCTCATTTTTTCTTTCCTTCTGGTTACTAGAAGCTTGTTTATTGGCATTTTTTCCCATTCCTGAAACTGTCATTTAAGGAATTTGATCAATTTTGCTTTATATGTTGTTTTTTCTCTTACATATTGCAAGATGTCTCACGTTGCATCTGAGTCAGAAGATACTTCAGGAAAATCGCTGTCTAGTGCTGGAACTACCAAAGCTAAGTGTATCTGCTGTAAACTTTTGGTAGCTATTCCTCCGGCTGTTGTTTGTATTAATTGTCATGACAAACTTGTTAAAGCAGATAATATTTCCTTTAGTAATGTACCATTGCCTGTTGCAGTTCCTTCAACATCTAAGGTGCAGAATGTTCCTGATAACATAAGAGATTTTGTTTCTGAATCCATCAAGAAGGCTATGTCTGTTATTTCTCCTTCTAGTAAACATAAAAAATCTTTTAAAACTTCTCTCTCTACAGATGAATTTTTAAATGAACATCATCATTCTGATTCTGATGACTCTTCTGGTTCAGAGGATTCTGTCTCAGAGATTGATGCTGATAAATCTTCATATTTATTTAAAATGGAATTTATTCGTTCTTTACTTAAAGAAGTACTAATTGCTTTGGAAATAGAGGATTCTGGTCCTCTTGATACTAATTCTAAACGTTTAGATAAGGTATTTAAATCTCCTGTGGTTATTCCAGAAGTTTTTCCTGTTCCTAATGCTATTTCTGAAGTAATTTCCAGAGAATGGGATAAATTGGGTAATTCATTTACTCCTTCTAAACGTTTTAAGCAATTATATCCTGTGCCGTCTGACAGATTAGAATCGATGGGGCTATTTCTACCCTTGCTAAACGTACTACTATTCCTACGTCAGATGGTACTTCGTTTAAAGATCCTTTAGATAGGAAAATTGAATCCTTTCTAAGAAAAGCTTATCTGTGTTCAGGTAATCTTTTTAGACCTGCTATATCATTGGCTGATGTTGCTGCAGCTTCAACTTTTTGGTTGGAGACTTTAGCGCAACAAGTAACAGATCATGATTCTCATAATATTATTATTCTTCTTCAGCATGCTAATAATTTTATCTGTGATGCCATTTTTGATATTATCAGAGTTGTCAGGTTTATGTCTCTAGCTATTTTAGCTAGAAGAGCTTTATGGCTTAAAACTTGGAATGCTGATATGGCTTCTAAATCAACTCTACTTTCCATTTCTTTCCAGGGTAACAAATTATTTGGTTCTCAGTTGGATTCTATTATCTCAACTGTTACTGGTGGGAAAGGAACTTTTTTACCACAGGATAAAAAATCTAAGGGTAAAAACAGGGCTAATAATCGTTTTCGTTCCTTTCGTTTCAACAAAGAACAAAAGCCTGATCCTTCATCCTCAGGAGCAGTTTCAGTTTGGAAACCATCTCCAGTCTGGAATAAATCCAAGCCTTCTAGAAAGGCAAAGCCTGCTTCTAAGTCCACATGAAGGTGCGGCCCTCATTCCAGCTCAGCTGGTAGGGGGCAGGTTACGTTTTTTCAGAGAAATTTGGATCACTTCTGTTCACAATCTTTGGATTCAGAACATTGTTTCAGAAGGGTACAGAATTGGTTTCAAGATGAGACCTCCTGCAAAGAGATTTTTTCTTTCCCGTGTCCCAGTAAATCCAGTGAAAGCTCAAGCATTTCTGAATTGTGTTTCAGATCTAGAGTTGGCTGGAGTAATTATGCCAGTTCCAGTTCTGGAACAGGGGATGGGGTTTTATTCAAATCTCTTCATTGTACCAAAGAAGGAGAATTCCTTCAGACCAGTTCTGGATCTAAAAATATTGAATCGTTATGTAAGGATACCAACGTTCAAAATGGTAACTGTAAGGACTATCTTGCCTTTTGTTCAGCAAGGGCATTATATGTCCACAATAGATTTACAGGATGCATATCTGCATATTCCGATTCATCCAGATCATTATCAGTTCCTGAGATTCTCTTATCTGGACAAGCATTACCAGTTTGTGGCTCTGCCGTTTGGCCTAGCTACAGCTCCAAGAATTTTTACAAAGGTTCTCGGTGCCCTTCTGTCTGTAATCAGAGAACAGGGTATTGTGGTATTTCCTTATTTGGACGATATCTTGGTACTTGCTCAGTCTTTACATTTAGCAGAATCTCATACGAATCGACTTGTGTTGTTTCTTCAAGATCATGGTTGGAGGATCAATTCACCAAAAAGTTCATTGATTCCTCAGACAAGGGTAACCTTTCTGGGTTTCCAGATAGATTCAGTGTCCATGACTCTGTCTTTAACAGACAAGAGACGTCTAAAATTGATTTCAGCTTGTCGAAACCTTCAGTCACAATCATTCCCTTCGGTAGCCTTATGCATGGAAATTCTAGGTCTTATGACTGCTGCATCGGACGCGATCCCCTTTGCTCGTTTTCACATGCGACCTCTTCAGCTCTGTATGCTGAATCAATGGTGCAGGGATTACACAAAGATATCTCAATTAATATCTTTAAAACCGATTGTACGACACTCTCTAACGTGGTGGACAGATCACCATCGTTTAATTCAGGGGGCTTCTTTTGTGCTTCCGACCTGGACTGTAATTTCAACAGATGCAAGTCTCACAGGTTGGGGAGCTGTGTGGGGATCTCTGACGGCACAAGGAGTTTGGGAATCTCAGGAGGTGAGATTACCGATCAATATTTTGGAACTCCGTGCAATTTTCAGAGCTCTTCAGTCTTGGCCTCTTCTGAAGAGAGAATCGTTCATTTGTTTTCAGACAGACAATGTCACTACTGTGGCATACATCAATCATCAAGGAGGGACTCACAGTCCTCTGGCTATGAAAGAAGTATCTCGAATTATGGTTTGGGCGGAATCCAGCTCCTGTCTAATATCTGCGGTTCATATCCCAGGTATAGACAATTGGGAAGCGGATTATCTCAGTCGCCAAACGTTGCATCCGGGCGAATGGTCTCTTCACCCAGAGGTATTTCTTCAGATTGTTCAAATGTGGGAGCTTCCAGAAATAGATCTGATGGCGTCTCATCTAAACAAGAAACTTCCCAGGTATCTGTCCAGATCCTGGGATCCTCAGGCGGAAGCAGTGGATGCATTATCACTTCCTTGGAAGTATCATCCTGCTTATATCTTTCCGCCTCTAGTTCTTCTTCCAAGAGTAATCTCCAAGATTCTGAAGGAATGCTCGTTTGTTCTGCTGGTAGCTCCAGCATGGCCTCACAGGTTTTGGTATGCGGATCTTGTCCGGATGGCCTCTTGCCATCCGTGGACTCTTCCGCTACGACCAGACCTTCTGTCGCAAGGTCCTTTTTTCCATCAGGATCTCAAATCCTTAAATTTAAAGGTATGGAGATTGAACGCTTGATTCTTGGTCAAAGAGGTTTCTCTGACTCTGTGATTAATACTATGTTACAGGCTCGTAAATCTGTATCCAGAGAGATATATTATAGAGTCTGGAAGACTTATATTTCTTGGTGTCTTTCTCATCATTTTTCTTGGCATTCTTTTAGAATTCCGAGAATTTTACAGTTTCTTCAGGATGGTTTAGATAAAGGTTTATCCGCAAGTTCTTTGAAAGGACAAATCTCTGCTCTTTCTGTTCTTTTTCACAGAAAGATTGCTAATCTTCCTGATATTCATTGTTTTGTACAAGCTTTGGTTCGTATAAAACCTGTCATTAAGTCAATTTCTCCTCCTTGGAGTTTGAATTTGGTTCTGGGGGCTCTTCAAGCTCCTCCGTTTGAACCTATGCATTCATTGGACATTAAATTACTTTCTTGGAAAGTTTTGTTCCTTTTGGCAATCTCTTCTGCCAGAAGAGTTTCTGAATTATCTGCTCTTTCTTGTGAGTCTCCTTTTCTGATTTTTCATCAGGATAAGGCAGTGTTGCGAACTTCTTTTGAATTTTTACCTAAAGTTGTGAATTCTAACAACATTAGTAGAGAAATTGTGGTTCCTTCATTATGTCCTAATCCTAAGAATTCTAAGGAGAAATCATTGCATTCTTTGGATGTTGTTAGAGCTTTGAAATATTATGTTGAAGCTACTAAGTCTTTCCGAAAGACTTCTAGTTTATTTGTTATCTTTTCCGGTTCTAGAAAAGGCCAGAAAGCTTCTGCCATTTCTTTGGCATCTTGGTTGAAATGTTTAATTCATCTTGCCTATGTTGAGTCGGGTAAAACTCCGCCTCAAAGGATTACAGCTCATTCTACTGGGTCAGTTTCTACTTCCTGGGCGTTTAGGAATGAAGCTTCGATTGATCAGATTTGCAAAGCAGCAACTTGGTCCTCTTTGCATACTTTTACTAAATTCTACCATTTTGATGTATTTTCTTCTTCTGAAGCAGTTTTTGGTAGAAAAGTACTTCAGGCAGCGGTTTCAGTTTGAATCTTCTGCTTATGTTTTTCATTAAACTTTATTTTGGGTGTGGATTATTTTCAGCAGGAATTGGCTGTCTTTATTTTATCCCTCCCTCTCTAGTGACTCTTGCGTGGAAAGATCCACATCTTGGGTAATCATTATCCCATACGTCACTAGCTCATGGACTCTTGCTAATTACATGAAAGAAAACATAATTTATGTAAGAACTTACCTGATAAATTCATTTCTTTCATATTAGCAAGAGTCCATGAGGCCCGCCCTTTTTTTGGGGTGGTTATGATTTTTGTATAAAGCACAATTATTCCAATTCCTTATTTTATATGCTTTCGCACTTTTTTATCACCCCACTTCTTGGCTATTCGTTAAACTGAATTGTGGGTGTGGTGAGGGGTGTATTTATAGGCATTTTGAGGTTTGGGAAACTTTGCCCCTCCTGGTAGGAATGTATATCCCATACGTCACTAGCTCATGGACTCTTGCTAATATGAAAGAAATGAATTTATCAGGTAAGTTCTTACATAAATTATGTTTTTACACTATACTGTAGTCTATTAAGTGTGAAATAGCATTATATCTTAATAAACAATGTAAATACCTGAATTATTATGGCTAAGAATGCTAACTATCATCTGAACCTTCAGTGAGTCATAATCTTTTTGCTAGTGATGTGTGTATATACAATATATATATATACTAGTCCTAAAGCCCGTTCACATGGGCCATTTTTTGCAGTACAGTGGTCCCACCCCTTGCTCTCTCCCCCTCTCTTTCTCCCCCTCTTTTTTGTGCGCTCTCCCCCTCTTTTTTTCTCTCTCCCCCTCTCTTTTGTGCTCTCTCTGCCCCCTCTCTTTTGCTCTCTCTCTCCCCCCTCTCTTTTGCTCTCTCTCTCCCCCCTCTATTTTGCTCTCTCCTCCTCTCTTTTGCGCTCTCTCCTCCTCTCTTTTGCGCTCTCTCCTCCTCTCTTTTGCGCTCTCTCCTCCTCTCTTTTGCGCCTCTCTCCTCCTCTCTTTTGCGCCTCTCTCCTCCTCTCTTTTGCGCCTCTCTCCTCCTCTCTTTTGCGCCTCTCTCCTCCTCTCTTTTGCGCTCTCTCCTCTCTTTTGCGCTCTCTCCCCCTCTCTTTTGCGCTCTCTCTCGCTCCACCTCTCTTTTGCTCCCTCTCTCCCCCTCTCTTTTGTTTTCTCTCCCCTCTCTCTTTTGCACTCTCTCTCCCCCCTCTCTTTTACACTCTCACTCTCTCCCCCCTCTCTTTTGCGCTCTCTCTCTCCCCCCTTTTGCGCTCTCTCTCTCCCCCATTTTGCGCTCTCTCTCTCCCCCATTTTGCGCTCTCTCTCCCCCATTTTGCGCTCTCTCTCCCCCCTCTTTTGCGCTCTCTCTCTCCCCCCTCTTTTGCGCTCTCTCTCTCCCCCCTCTTTTGCGCTCTCTCTCTCTCTCCCCCCTCTTTTGCGCTCTCTCTCCTCCTTTCTTTTGCGCTCTCTCCTCCTCTCTTTTGCGCTCTCTCCTCCTCTCTTTTGCGCCTCTCTCCTCCTCTCTTTTGCGCCTCTCTCCTCCTCTCTTTTGCGCTCTCTCCTCCTCTCTTTTGCGCTCTCTCCCCCTCTCTTTTGCGCGCTCTCTCGCTCCACCTCTCTTTTGCTCCCTCTCTCCCCTCTCTTTTGTTTTCTCTCCCCCCTCTCTTTTACACTCTCCCCCCTCTCTTTTACACTCTCACTCTCTCCCCCCTCTCTTTTGCGCTCTCTCTCTCCCCCCTTTTGCGCTCTCTCTCTCCCCCCTTTTGCTCTCTCTCTCTCCCCTTTTGCACTCTCTCTCTCCCCCCTCTTTTGCACTCTCTCTCTCCCCCCTCTTTTGCGCTCTCTCTCTCCCCCCTCTTTTGCGCTCTCTCTCTCCCCCCTCTTTTGCGCTCTCTCTCTCCCCCCTCTTTTGCGCTCTCTCTCTCCCCCCACTTTTGCGCTCTCTCTCTTCCCCCTCTTTTGCGCTCTCTCTCCCCCCTCTTTTGCGCTCTCTCTCTCCCCCCTCTTTTGCGCTCTCTCTCCCCCCTCTTTTGCGCTCTCTCTCTCCCCCTCTCTTTTGCTCTGTCTCTCTCTCCCCCTCTCTTTTGCTCTGTCTCTCTCTCCCCCCTCTCTTTTGCTCTGTCTCTCTCTCTCCCCCCTCTCTTTTGCTCTGTCTCTCTCTCTCCCCCCTCTCTTTTGCTCTGTCTCTCTCTCTCCCCCCTCTCTTTTGCTCTGTCTCTCTCTCTCCCCCCTCTCTTTTTGCTCTGTCTCTCTCCTTTATTTTGCTCTCTCTCTCCATCCCTCTCTTTTGCTCTGTCTCTCTCTCCCCTCTCTTTTGCTCTCTCTCTCCCCCCTCTCTTTTGCTCTCTCTCTCCCCCCCTCTCTTTTGCTCTGTCTCTCCCCCCTCTCTTTTGCTCTCTCTCTCCCCCTCTCTATTGCTCTTTCTCCCCCCTCTCTATTTTCCTCTTTCCCCTCTCTTTTGCTCTTTCCCCTCTATTTTGCTCTCTCTCTCCCCTCTCTTCTGCAATGTCCCCTCTCTTCTGCTCTTCCCCCTCTCTTTAACTCTTTCCTATCTCTTTTTGTCGCCCACTTTCGCTGCAAACAGCATGTCAGATAAGACCAGGTGTGTTTGTCCTCGTGCTGTCTCTACTGCGCATGACAGCTTCGGACAAACACACTTGGCCTTTTATATTATAGGATATATATATATATATATATATATATATATATATATATATATATATATATATTATGTGTGTGTATATATATATATATATATATATATATATATATAATGATATAATGTGTATACTGTAGATGTGTTTATTATATATGAATATATGTGTATTGATGTGTTTATATGTGTATATATGTTGGAAAAATGGCTCAGATAGACTTGCTTGACACAGGGTTGCCACTAACCTTCAGTTTGTGAAAAGAGCAATATCTGGAATTAAAATAAAGTGAGGTATGCCTATTATCTGGCCTGTTAGGGATATTTGAGGACTGGAGTTGAGAAACACTGTTTTAAGACATTGTTTTACAGTTATACTACAACAGTTTACAGAAAGACGGGACAGACCACTGCTACAGACTTTTGCATCTAATTACAAATAACAAGAAAAATTTAAAAGCGTCTATCCAAATAATAAGCTGTGGCATCCTATTGCAAGACAGGAAACGGATACATAATAAAGTGAGGCAATAGACTGGATTATCTGTATGAGTAGAGAGCAGGGCTGTACAGCAGATATCAGTATATCTAGTTATGACGTCTTACTGAGAAATATCATAGTGCCATCTGTGTTAAACCCAGTGGGTAGCTGAAGAAAAACAAGAAACTGTTACAGTTAATTATCAACTGCTGCTTAACCCCTCCAGTTCACAAGTACCCTCCTGTGCTCTGCTTTACATTTGAATTGGCATTATTTATATAATGCCTTGCATTTCTCAGCCCTTTAATAGGGTCATTTTCGGAAATAAAAGCTTCACAACGCTCCGCAGGAAGGAACAATTTGATATTACAGAAGTTCAGAGGGTTTTTTGCACAAAAGATATCTTTACTAGTTTGAATGTTGTGTTGCTTTTCAGTGTAACATTTGCATAACAGAGTAAAATATAACAATTATTGCCATTTATAGATAAAGCAACTATTGACATTATTAGGTTTATAGATTTTAACCAAATACATTTTTTTCCCCAAATAACTTTCTCAGCTTGATCTTCCTGTCTTTCATTTTGTATGAGATCCTATTTTCTTTTTCTTTCATGTAATTGGCAAGAGTCCATGAGCTAGTGACGTATGGGATATACATTCCTACCAGGAGGGGCAAAGTTTCCCAAACCTCAAAATGCCTATAAATACACCCCTCACCACACCCACAATTCAGTTTTACAAACTTTGCCTCCTATGGAGGTGGTGAAGTAAGTTTGTGCTAGATTTCTGCGTTGATATGCGCTTCGCAGCATGCTGAAGCCCGGTTCCTCTCAGAGTGCAGTGAATGACTGAGGGATGTCAAGGGAGTATTACCTATTGAATGCAATGGTCATCCTAACAGGGATCTATTTCATAGGTTCTCTGTTATCGGTCGTAGAGATTCATCTCCTACCTCCCTTTTCAGATCGACGATATACTCTTATATACCATTACCTCTGCTGATTCTCGTTTCAGTACTGGTTTGGCTATCTACTTTATGTAGATGAGTGTCTTTTGGTAAGTATGTTTTCCTTTATTAAGACACTCTCAGCTATGGTTTGGCACTTTAAAATGTAAAGTTCTTGTACGGTAAAATATATTGATGTTTATATGACATGCTGACCTGCCGAGATATACCTCAATGTGTTTTAAGTTATGTTGATGTAACATTTGCATCTACTTTGTTATGTAATTAAGGAAAATTCAATAAAAATCTTTTCAATTAAAATGTAAAGTTTTAAATATAATGTTTGTACTTATATTTGCCATGATTCAGGTTTATCAGGATATTTGCTTTTTGCAGACTGTCAGTTTCATTTTGGGAAATGCATATATAAAATAAAAAATCTTACCTGAAATTTTTCAAATTGACTTTTCTTTCATGTAATTAGCAAGAGTCCATGAGCTAGTGACGTATGGGATATACATTCCTACCAGGAGGGGCAAAGTTTCCCAAACCTTAAAATGCCTATAAATACACCCCTCACCACACCCACTATTCAGTTTTACAAACTTTGCCTCCGATGGAGGTGGTGAAGTAAGTTTGTGCTAGATTCTACGTTGATATGCGCTCCGCAGCAAGTTGGAGCCCGGTTTTCCTCTCAGCGTGCAGTGAATGTCAGAGGGATGTGAGAAGAGTATTGCCTATTTGAATGCAGTGATCTCCTTCTACGGGGTCTATTTCATAGGTTCTCTGTTATCGGTCGTAGAGATTCATCTCTTACCTCCCTTTTCAGATCGACGATATACTCTTATATATACCATTACCTCTGCTGATTCTCGTTTCAGTACTGGTTTGGCTATCTGCTATATGTAGATGAGTGTCCTGGGGTAAGTAAGTCTTATTTTCTGTGACACTCCAAGCTATGGTTGGGCACTTTGTTTATAAAGTTCTAAATATATGTATTCAAACATTTATTTGCCTTGACTCAGAATGTTCAACTTTCCTTATTTTCAGACAGTCAGTTTCATATTTGGGATAATGCATTTTTTGATTTATTCATTTTTTCTTACCTTCAAAAATTTGACTCTTCCCGGTGGGCTATTAGGCTCGCGGGGGCTGGAAATGCCTCATTTTATTACGTCATTTTTGGCGCGGACTTTTTTGGCGCAAAATTCTATTTCCGTTTCCGGCGTCATACGTGTCGCCGGAAGTTACGTCATTTTTTGACGTTATTTTGCGCCAAAAATGTCGGCGTTCCGGATATGGCGTCATTTTGGCGCCAAAAACATTTAGGCGCCAAATAATATGGGCGTCGCTTTAGTCTCCTCAATTATTTAAGTCTCATTTTTTATTGCTTCTGGTTGTTAGAGGCTTGTTCTTGGCATTTTTTCCCATTCCTGAAACTGTCATTTAAGGAATTTGATCAATTTTGCTTTATATATATGTTGTTTTTTCTCTTACATATTGCAAGATGTCTCACGTTGCATCTGAGTCAGAAGATACTACAGGAAAATCGCTGTCAAGTGCTGAATCTACCAAAGCTAAGTGCATATGCTGTAAACTTTTGGTAGCCATTTCTCCAGCTGTTGTTTGTATTGATTGTCATGACAAACTTGTTAAAGCAGATAATATTTCCTTTAGTAAAGTACCATTGCCTGTTGCAGTTCCTTCAACATCTAAGGTGCAGAATGTTCCTGATAATATAAGAGATTTTGTTTCTGAATCCATAAAGAAGGCTATGTCTGTTATTTCTCCTTCTAGTAAACGTAAAAAATCTTTTAAAACTTCTCTCCCTACAGATGAATTTTTAAATGAACATCATCATTCTGATTCTGATGACTCCTCTGGTTCAGAGGATTCTGTCTCTGAGGTTGATGCTGATAAATCTTCATATTTATTTAAAATGGAATTTATTCGTTCTTTACTTAAAGAAGTACTAATTGCTTTAGAAATAGAGGATTCTGGTCCTCTTGATACTAATTCTAAACGTTTGGATAAGGTATTTAAAGCTCCTGTGGTTATTCCAGAAGTTTTTCCTGTTCCTAATGCTATTTCTGCAGTAATTTCCAAAGAATGGGATAAATTGGGTAATTCATTTACTCCTTCTAAACGTTTTAAGCATTTATATCCTGTGCCGTCTGACAGATTGGAATTTTGGGACAAAATCCCTAAAGTTGATGGGGCTATTTCTACCCTTGCTAAACGTACTACTATTCCTACGTCAGATGGTACTTCGTTTAAGGATCCTCTAGATAGGAAAATTGAGTCCTTTCTAAGAAAAGCTTATCTGTGTTCAGGTAATCTTCTTAGACCTGCTATATCTTTGGCTGATGTTGCTGCAGCTTCAACTTTTTGGTTGGAAACTTTAGCGCAACAAGTAACACATCGTGATTCTCATGATATTATTATTCTTCTACAGCATGCTAATAATTTTATCTGTGATGCCATTTTTGATATTATCAGAGTTGATGTCAGGTTTATGTCTCTAGCTATTTTAGCTAGAAGAGCTTTATGGCTTAAAACTTGGAATGCTGATATGGCTTCTAAATCAACTTTACTTTCTATTTCTTTCCAGGGTAACAAATTATTTGGTTCTCAGTTGGATTCCATCATTTCAACTGTTACTGGTGGGAAAGGAACTTTTTTACCACAGGATAAAAAATCTAAAGGTAAAAGTAGGGCTAATAATCGTTTTCGTTCCTTTCGTTTCAACAAAGAACAAAAGCCTGATCCTTCATCCTCAGGAGCAGTTTCAGTTTGGAAACCATCTCCAGTCTGGAATAAATCCAAGCCAGCTAGAAAGGCAAAGCCTGCTTCTAAGTCCACATGAAGGTGCGGCCCTCATTCCAGCTCAGCTGGTAGGGGGCAGGTTACGTTTTTTCAAAGAAATTTGGATCAATTCTGTTCACAATCTTTGGATTCAGAACATTGTTTCGGAAGGGTACAGGATTGGTTTCAAAATGAGACCTCCTGCAAAGAGATTTTTTCTTTCCCGTGTCCCAGTATATCCAGTAAAAGCTCAAGCATTTCTGAAATGTGTTTCAGATCTAGAGTTGACTGGAGTAATTATGCCAGTTCCAGTTCTGGAACAGGGGATGGGGTTTTATTCAAATCTCTTCATTGTACCAAAGAAGGAGAACTCCTTCAGACCAGTTCTGGATCTAAAAATATTGAATCGTTATGTACGAATACCAACGTTCAAAATGGTAACTGTAAGGACTATCTTGCCTTTTGTTCAGCAAGGGAATTATATGTCCACAATAGATTTGCAGGATGCATATCTGCATATTCCGATTCATCCAGATCATTATCAGTTCCTGAGATTCTCTTTTCTGGACAAGCATTACCAGTTTGTGGCTCTGCCGTTTGGCCTAGCTACAGCTCCAAGAATTTTTACAAAGGTTCTCGGTGCCCTTCTGTCTGTAATCAGAGAACAGGGTATTGTGGTATTTCCTTATTTGGACGATATCTTGGTACTTGCTCAGTCTTTACATTTAGCAGAATTTCATACGAATCGACTTGTGTTGTTTCTTCAAGATCATGGTTGGAGGATCAATTTACCAAAAAAGTTCTTTGATTCCTCAGACAAGGGTAACCTTTCTGGGTTTCCAGATGGATTCTGTGTCCATGACTCTGTCTTTAACAGACAAGAGACGTCTAAAATTGATTGCAGCTTGTCGAAACCTTCAGTCACAATCATTCCCTTCGGTAGCCTTATGCATGGAAATTCTAGGTCTTATGACTGCTGCATCGGACGCGATCCCCTTTGCTCGTTTTCACATGCGACCTCTTCAGCTCTGTATGCTGAAGCAATGGTGCAAGGATTACACGAAGATATCTCAAACAATATCTTTAAAACCGATTGTTCGACACTCTCTAACATGGTGGACAGATCACCATCGTTTAATTCAGGGGGCTTCTTTTGTGCTTCCGACCTGGACTGTAATTTCAACAGATGCAAGTCTCACAGGTTGGGGAGCTGTGTGGGGATCTCTGACAGCACAAGGAGTTTGGGAATCTCAGGAGGTGAGATTTCCGATCAATATTTTGGAACTCCGTGCAATTTTCAGAGCTCTTCAGTTTTGGCCTCTTCTGAAGAGAGAATCGTTCATTTGTTTTCAGACAGACAATGTCACAACTGTGGCATACATCAATCATCAAGGAGGGACTCACAGTCCTCTGGCTATGAAAGAAGTATCTCGAATTTTGGTTTGGGCGGAATCCAGCTCCTGTCTAATCTCTGCGGTTCATATCCCAGGTATAGACAATTGGGAAGCTGATTATCTCAGTCGCCAAACGTTGCATCCGGGCGAATGGTCTCTTCACCCAGAGGTATTTCTTCAGATTGTTCAAATGTGGGAACTTCCAGAAATAGATCTGATGGCGTCCCATCTAAACAAGAAACTTCCCAGGTATCTGTCCAGATCCCGGGATCCTCAGGCGGAGGCAGTGGATGCATTATCACTTCCTTGGAAGTATCATCCTGCCTATATCTTTCCGCCTCTAGTTCTTCTTCCAAGAGTAATCTCCAAGATTCTGAAGGAATGCTCGTTTGTTCTGCTGGTAGCTCCGGCATGGCCTCACAGGTTTTGGTATGCGGATCTTGTCCGGATGGCCTCTTGCCAACCGTGGACTCTTCCGTTAAGACCAGACCTTCTGTCACAAGGTCCCTTTTTCCATCAGGATCTGAAATCCTTAAATTTAAAGGTATGGAGATTGAACGCTTGATTCTTGGTCAAAGAGGTTTCTCTGACTCTGTCATTAATACTATGTTACAGGCTCGTAAATCTGTATCTCGAGAGATATATTATAGAGTCTGGAAGACTTATATTTCTTGGTGTCTTTCTCATCATTTTTCTTGGCATTCTTTTAGAATACCGAGAATTTTACAGTTTCTTCAGGATGGTTTAGATAAGGGTTTGTCTGCAAGTTCTTTGAAAGGACAAATCTCTGCTCTTTCAGTTCTTTTTCATAGAAAGATTGCTATTCTTCCTGATATTCATTGTTTTGTACAAGCTTTGGTACGTATAAAACCTGTCATTAAGTCAATTTCTCCTCCTTGGAGTTTGAATTTGGTTCTGGGAGCTCTTCAAGCTTCTCCGTTTGAACCTATGCATTCATTGGACATTAAATTACTTTCTTGGAAAGTTTTGTTCCTTTTGGCCATCTCTTCTGCCAGAAGAGTTTCTGAATTATCTGCTCTTTCTTGTGAGTCTCCTTTTCTGATTTTTCATCAGGATAAGGCGGTGTTGCGAACTTCTTTTGAATTTTTACCTAAAGTTGTGAATTCCAACAACATTAGTAGGGAAATTGTGGTTCCTTCATTATGTCCTAATCCTAAGAATTCTAAGGAGAAATCGTTGCATTCTTTGGATGTTGTTAGAGCTTTGAAATATTATGTTGAAGCTACGAAATCTTTCCGTAAGACTTCTAGTCTATTTGTTATCTTTTCCGGTTCTAGAAAAGGTCAGAAAGCTTCTGCCATTTCTTTGGCATCTTGGTTGAAATCTTTAATTCATCTTGCCTATGTTGAGTCGGGTAAAACTCCGCCTCATAGGATTACAGCTCATTCTACTAGGTCAGTTTCTACTTCCTGGGCGTTTAGGAATGAAGCTTCGGTTGACCAGATCTGCAAAGCAGCAACTTGGTCCTCTTTGCATACTTTTACTAAATTCTACCATTTTGATGTATTTTCTTCTTCTGAAGCAGTTTTTGGTAGAAAAGTACTTCAGGCAGCGGTTTCAGTTTGAATCTTCTGCTTATGTTTTTCGTTAAACTTTATTTTGGGTGTGGATTATTTTCAGCAGGAATTGGCTGTCTTTATTTTATCCCTCCCTCTCTAGTGACTCTTGTGTGGAAAGATCCACATCTTGGGTAGTCATTATCCCATACGTCACTAGCTCATGGACTCTTGCTAATTACATGAAAGAAAACATAATTTATGTAAGAACTTACCTGATAAATTCATTTCTTTCATATTAGCAAGAGTCCATGAGGCCCGCCCTTTTTTTGTGGTGGTTATGATTTTGTATAAAGCACAATTATTCCAATTCCTTATTTTATATGCTTTCGCACTTTTTTTATCACCCCACTTCTTGGCTATTCGTTAAACTGAATTGTGGGTGTGGTGAGGGGTGTATTTATAGGCATTTTGAGGTTTGGGAAACTTTGCCCCTCCTGGTAGGAATGTATATCCCATACGTCACTAGCTCATGGACTCTTGCTAATATGAAAGAAATGAATTTATCAGGTAAGTTCTTACATAAATTATGTTTTTTTGCTTCTGGTTGCTAGAAGCTTGTTCACTGGCATTTTTTTCCCATTCCTGAAACTGTCATTTAAGGAATTTGATCAATTTTGCTTTATATGTTGTTTTTTTCTTTTACATATTGCAAGATGTTCCACGTTGCAACTGAGTCAGAAGATACTTCAGGAAAATCACTGCCCAGTGCTGGAGCTACCAAGCTAAGTGTATCTGCTATAAACTTTTGGTATCTGTTTCTCCAGCTGTTGTTTGTATTGCATGTCATGTCAAACTTATTAATGCAGATAAAATTTCCTTTAGTACTGTTACATTACCTGTTGCTGTTCCGTCAACATCTAATTTTCAGAGTGTTCCTGATAACATAAGAGATTTTATTTTTTTAAATCCATTAAGAAGGCTATGTCTGTTATTTCTCCTTCTAGTATACATAAAAGTCTTTTAAAACTTCTCTTTTTTCAGCTGAATTTTTAAATGAACATCATCATTCTGATACTGATAATGGTTCTTCTGGTTCAGAGGTTCTGTCTCAGAGGTTGATGCTGATAAATCTTTGTATTTGTTCAAGATGGAATTTATTCGTTCTTTACTTAAAGAAGTATTATTTGCATTAGAAATAGAGGATTCTGGTCCTCTTGATACTAAATGTAAACGTTTAAATAAGGTTTTTAAATCTCCTGTAGTTATTCCAGAAGTGTTTAATCTCCCTGATGCTATTTCTGAAGTAATTTTCAGGGAATGGAATAATTTGGGTAATTTATTTACTCCTTCTAGACGTTTAAGCAATTATATCCTGTGCCATCTGACAGATTAGAGTTTTTTTGGGACAAAAATCCCTAAGGTTATGGGGCTGTCTCTACTCCTGCTAATGTACTACTATTCCTACGGCAGATAGTACTTCATTTAAGGATCCTTTAGATAGGAAAATTGAATCCTTTCTAAGAAAAGCTTACTTATGTTCAGGTAATCTTCTTAGACCTGCTATATTTTTAGTGGATGTTGCTGCAGCTTCAACTTTTTGGTTAGAAGCTTTAGCGCAACAAGTAACAGATCATAATTTTATAGCATTATTATTATTCTATAACATGCTAATAATTTTATTGGTGATACCATCTTTTGATATCATTAGAGTTGATGTCAGGTATATGTCTCTAGCTATTTTAGCTAGAAAAGCTTTATGGATTAAACTTGGAATGCTGATATGTCTTCTAAGTCAACTTTGCTTTCCCTTTCTTTCCAGGGTAAATAATCATTTTCGTTCCTTTCCTCACAACAAGGAACAAAAGCCTGATCCTTCATCCTCAGGAGCGGTATCAGTTTGGAAACTATTTCCAGTTTGGAATATATCCAAGCCTTATAGAAACCTATAGCCAGCTCTTAAGTACCTATGAAGGTGCGGCCCTTATTCCAGCTCAGCTGGTATGGGGCAGATTACGTTTTCTTCAAAGAAATTTGGATCAATTCCGTTCTCAATCTCTGGTCTCAGAACATTGTTTCAGAAAGGTACAGAATTGGCTTCAAGTTAAGGCCTCCTGCTAAGAGATTTTTTTCTTTCCCGTGTCCCAGTTAACACAGCAAAGGCTCAGCATTTCTGAAATGTGTTTCAGATCTAGAGTTGGCTGGAGTAATTATGCCAGTTCCAGTTCTGGAACAGGGGCTGGGGTTTTATTTTATCTCTTCATTGTACCAAAGAAGGTCAATTCCTTCAGACCAGTTCCGGATCTATCATTATTGAATCGTTGTTAGGATACCAACATTCAAGATGGTTACTGTAGGACTATCCTGCCTTTTGTTTAGCAAGGGCATTATATGTCTACAATAGATTTACAGGATGTGTATCTGCATATTCCGATTCATCCAGATCACTTTTAGTGTCTGAGATTCTCTTTTTAGACAAGCATTACCAGTTTTGTGGCTCTACCGTTTGGCCTAGCCTCAGTTCCAAGAATTTTTTTCAAAGGTTCTCGGTGCCCTTTCTGTAATCAGAGAACAGGGTTTTGGTATTTCCTTATTTGGACGATATCTTGGTACTTGCTCAGTCGTCTCATTTTCGAAGAATATCATACGAATCGACTTGTGTTGTTTCTTCAAGTTCATGGTTGGAGGATCAATTTACCAATCAGTTCATTGATTCCTCAGACAAGGGTAACCTTTTTAGGTTTCTAGATAGATTCAGTGTCTATGACTCTGTCCTTGTCAGACAAGAGAAGTTTAACATTGATATCAGCTTGTCAAAACCTTCAGTCACAATCATTCCCTTTGGTAGCCTTATGCATGGAAATGTTAGGTCTTAGGACTGCCGCATCAGATGCGATCTCCTTTGCTCGTTTTCACATGCGACCTCTTCAGCTCTGTATGCTGAACCAATGGTGCAGGGATTACTCAAAGATATCTCAATTAATATCTTTAAACCGATTTTACGACACTCTCTGACATGGTGGACAGATCACCATCGTTTAGTTCAGGGGGCTTCTTTGTTCTTCCGCCCTGGACTATAATCTCAACAGATGCAAGTCTTACAGGTTGGGGAGCTGTGTGGGGGTATCTGACGGCACAAGGGGTTTGGGAATCTCAGGAGGTGAGATTTCCGATCAATATTTTGGAACTCCGTGCAATTTTCAGAGTTCTTCAGTCTTGGCCTCTTCTGAAGAGAGAGTTGTTCATTTGTTTTCAGATAGACAATGTCACAACTGTGGCATACATCAATCATCAAGGAGGGACTCACAGTCCTCTGGCTATGAAAGAAGTATCTCGAATTTTGGTTTGGGCGGAATCCAGCTCCTGTCTAATCTCTGCGGTTCATATCCCAGGTATGGACAATTGGAAAGCGGATTATCTCAGTCGCCAAACGTTGCACTTGGGCGAATGGTCTCTTCACCCAGAGGTATTTCCTCAGATTGTTCAAATGTGGGAACTCCCAGAAATAGATCTGATGGCTTCTCATCTAAACAAGAAACTTCCCTGGTATCTGTCCGGATCCCGGGATCCTCGGGCGGAGGCAGTGGATGCATTTTTCACTTCCTTGGAAGTATCATCCTGCCTATATCTTTCCGCCTCTAGTTTTTCTTCCAAGAGTAATCTCCAAGATTCTGAAGGAATGCTCGTTTGTTCTGCTGGTAGCTCCGGCATGGCCTCACAGGTTTTGGTATGCGGATCTGGTCCGGATGGCCTCTTGCCAACCGTGGACTCTTCCGTTAAGACCAGACCTTCTGTCGCAAGGTCCTTTTTTCCATCAGGATCTGAAATCCTTAAATTTAAAGGTATGGAGATTGAACGCTTGATTCTTGGTCAAAGAGGTTTCTCTGACTCTGTGATTAATACTATGTTACAGGCGCGTAAATCTGTATCTAGAGAGATATATTATAGAGTCTGGAAGACTTATATTTCTTGGTGTCTTTCTCATCATTTTTTGGCATTCTTTTAGAATACCGAGAATTTTACAGTTTCTTCAGGATGGTTTAGATAAGGGTTTGTCCGCAAGTTCCTTGAAAGGTCAAATCTCTGCTCTTTCTGTTCTTTTTCATAGAAAGATTGCTATTCTTCCTGATATTCATTGTTTTGTACAAGCTTTGGTTCGTATAAAACCTGTCATTAAGTCAATTTCTCCTCTTTGGAGTTTGAATTTGGTTCTGGGGGCTCTTCAGTTCCTCCATTTGAACCTATGCATTCATTGGACATTAAATTACTTTCTTGGAAAGTTTTGTTCCTTTTGGCAATCTCTTCTGCCAGAAGAGTTTCTGAATTATCTGCTCTTTCTTGTGAGTCTCCTTTTCTGATTTTTCATCAGGATAAGGCGGTGTTGCGACCTTCTTTTGATTTTTTACCTAAAGTTGTGAATTCCAACAACATTAGTAGAGAATTTGTGGTTCCTTCATTATGTCCTAATCCTAAGAATTCTAGGGAGAAATCGTTGCATTCTTTGGATGTTGTTAGAGCTTTGAAATATTATGTTGAAGCTACTAAGTCTTTCCGTAAGACTTCTAGTTTATTTGTTATCTTTTCCGGTTCTAGAAAAGGCCAGAAAGCTTCTGCCATTTCTTTGGCATCTTGGTTGAAATCTTTATTTCATCATGCTTATGTCGAGTCGGGTAAAACTCCGCCTCTAAAGGATTACAGTTCATTCTACTAGTTCAGTTTCTACTTCCTGGGCGTTTAGGAATGAAGCTTCGATTGATCAGATTTGCAAAGCAGCAACTTGGTCCTCTTTGCATACTTTTTCTAAATTCTACCATTTTGATGTGTTTTCTTCTTCTGAAGCAGTTTTTGGTAGAAAAGTTCTTCTGGCAGTGGTTTCAGTTTGAATCTTCTGCTTATGTTTTTCATTAAACTTTATTTTGGGTGTGGATTATTTTCAGCAGGAATTGGCTGTCTTTATTTTATCCCTCCCTCTCTAGTGACTCTTGTGTGGAAAGATCCACATCTTGGGTAGTCATTATCCCATACGTCACTAGCTCATGGACTCTTGCTAATTACATGAAAGAAAACATAATTTATGTAAGAACTTACCTGATAAATTCATTTCTTTCATATTAGCAAGAGTCCATGAGGCCCGCCCTTTTTTGTGGTGGTTATGATTTTTTTGTATAAAGCACAATTATTCCAATTCCTTATTTTATATGCTTTCGCACTTTTTTCTTATCACCCCACTTCTTGGCTATTCGTTAAACTGAATTGTGGGTGTGGTGAGGGGTGTATTTATAGGCATTTTAAGGTTTGGGAAACTTTGCCCCTCCTGGTAGGAATGTATATCCCATACGTCACTAGCTCATGGACTCTTGCTAATATGAAAGAAATGAATTTATCAGGTAAGTTCTTACATAAATTATGTTTTTTCTAAATTGCGGGCTGTTAGGCTCGCGGGTGCGCAAAATGCTATAATTTATTGCATCATTCTTGGCGCAAGACTTTTTTGGCGCGAGAATTACGTTTGTTGACGTAATTTCCGGTGTCTTAGCATCAAGTATTTTCACGTAGTTGCGTCATCTGTGACGCTCGTGTTTGTTGCAGACGTTTTTGGCGCCAAAAAATATTTTGTCAGTTATGGGCGTCATACTTGGCGTCAGATTTTGACATTGTTTAAGTCTTCATGCATTTTTGCTTCTGGTTTAGAGAGGCTTATTCTGTTTGCATTTTTTCCCATTCCTGAAATTGTCATATAAGGAAATTGATAATTTTGCTTTATATGTTATTTTTTCTCTTACATATTGAAAGATGTCTCAATCTGATCCTGTTTCAGAATCCACTATGGGAATCCTGCTGCCTGATGTCGGTTCTACCAAAGCTAAGTGCATTTGTTGTAAACTTGTGGTAACTGTTCCTCCGGCTGTAGTTTGTGATAATTGTCATAACAAACTTTTACATGCAGAAAATATTTCCATTAGTAGTACTCCATTACCTGTTGTTATTCCTTCAACATCTAATGCAAAGGATATTCCTGTTAATGTGAGAGAATTTGTTTCTAATTCTATTCAGAAGGCTTTGTCTGTCATACCACCTTCTAATAAACGTAAAAGGTCTTTTAAAACTTCTCATAAAATTGATGAATTTTTATATGACCAACAACATTCTGATTTATCTATCTCTGATGAGGATCTGTCTGGTTCAGAAGATTCTACCTCAGATATTGACACTGACAAATCTTCATACTTATTTAAAATGGAGTATATTCGTTCATTATTAAAAGAAGTGTTGATTGCATTAGATATGGAGGAAACTAGTCCTCTTGATATTAAAACCAGTAAACGTTTAAATTCGGTTTTTAAACCTCATGTGGTTATTCCAGAGGTTTTTCCAGTTCCTGATTCTATTTCAGATGTAATTTCTAGGGAATGGAATAGACTGGGTACTTAATTTACTCCTTCAAGGTTTAAGAAACTGTATCCTTTGCCGTCTGATAGGTTGGAGTTTTGGGAAAAGATCCTCAAAGTTGATGGGGCTATCTCTACTCTTGCAAAGCGTACTACTATTCCTACGGCAGATAGTACTTCTTTTAAAGATCCTTTAGACAGGAAGCTTGAATCTTTTTGGTTGGAAACTTTAGCGCAACAAGTACCAGATCATAATGTATATAGCATTGTTAAGCTAATTTAACATGCTAATAATTTCATTTGTTATGCCATTTTTATATCATTAGAATTGATGTCAGGTATATGTCTTTA
Source organism: Bombina bombina (assembly GCF_027579735.1). Classification (NCBI taxonomy): domain Eukaryota; kingdom Metazoa; phylum Chordata; class Amphibia; order Anura; family Bombinatoridae; genus Bombina; species Bombina bombina. The sequence goes on from NC_069501.1 coordinate 697,088,646, forward strand.
TCTATTTTAGCTAGAAGAGCTTTATGGCTTAAATCTTGGAATGCTGATATGACTTCTAAATCAACATTGCTATCTCTTTCTTTCCAAGGTAATAAATTATTTGGTTCTCAGTTGGATTCTATTATTTCAACTGTCACTGGGGGGAAGGGAGCTTTTTTGCCTCAGGATAAAAAATCTAAGGGTAAATCCAGGGCCGCTAATCGTTTTCGTTCCTTTCGTCAGACTAAGGAACAGAAACCTGACCCTTCCCCTAAGGGAACGGTTTCCAATTGGAAGCCTTCTCCAGTCTGGAATAAATCCAAGCCATTTAGAAAATCAAAATCAGCCCCCAAGTCCGCATGAAGGTGCGCGGCCCTCATTCCAGCGCAGCTGGTAGGGGGCAGATTAAGATTTTACAAGGATGTTTGGATCAATTCAATCCAAAATCATTGGATTCAGAACATTGTTTCTCAAGGGTACAGAATAGGTTTCAAAGTAAGACCGCCTGTGAAAAATTTCTTTCTCTCACGCATTCCAGTGAACCCAGTAAAGGCTCAGGCTTTCCTGAAGTGTGTTTCAGACCTGGAGTTATCTGGGGTAATTGTGCCAGTTCCTTTTCAGGAACGGGATCTGGGATTTTATTCAAATCTGTTCATTGTTCCAAAGAAGGAGAATTCTTTCAGACCAGTGCTGGATCTAAAAATTTTGAATCGTTATGTAAGAATACCAACATTCAAGATGGTGACTATAAGGACTATTCTGCCTTTTTTTCAGCAAGGGCATTATATGTCCACAATAGACTTACAGGATGCATATCTTCATATTCCAATTCATCCAGATCACTATAAGTTCCTGAGATTCTCTTTTCTAGACAAGCATTACCAATTTGTTGCTCTTCCCTTTGGCTTAGCAACAGCTCCAAGGATCTTTTAGAAGGTTCTCTGTGCTCTTCTCTCTGTAATCAGAGAGCAGGGTATTGCGGTGTTTCCTTATTTGGACGATATCTTGGTACTTGCTCAGTCTTTACATTCTGCAGAATCTCACAAGAATCAACTTGTGTTGTTTCTTCAAAAACATGGTTGGAGGATCAATTTACCAAAAAGTTCCTTGATTCCTCAGACAAGGGTAACCTTTTTAGGATTCCAAATAGATTCAGTATCCATGACTTTATCTCTAACAGACAAGAGACGTCTGAAATTGGTTTCAGCTTGTCGGAAACTTCAGTTTCAATCATTCCCTTCAGTAGCTATGTGCATGGAGGTTTTAGGTCTCATGACTGCAACATCGGATGCGATCCCCTTTGCTTGTTTTCACATGAGACCTCTTCAGCTTTGTATGCTGAGCCAATGGTACAGGGATTATACAAAGATATCACAATTAATATCCTTAAATCCCAATATTCGACTATCTCTGACTTGGTGGTTAGATCACCATCGTTTAGTTCAAGGGGCATCTTTTGTTCGTCCAACCTGGACTGTGATCACAACAGATGCGAGTCTTTCAGGTTGGGGAACTGTCTGGGGATCTCTGACAGCGCAAGGGGTTTGGAAATCTCAAGAGGCAAGATTACCAATCAATATTTTGGAACTCCGTGCGATTCTCAGAGCTCTTCAGTTTTGGCCTCTTCTGAAGAGAGAACCGTTTATTTGTTTTCAGACAGACAATATCACAACCGTGGCATATGTCAATCATCAAGGTGGGACTCTCAGTCCTCAAGCTATGAAAGAAGTATCTCGGATACTTGCATGGGCGGAATCCAGCTCCTGTCTAATTTCTGCAGTCCATATCCCAGGTATAGACAACTGGGAAGCGGATTATCTCAGTCGCCAGACTTTACATCCAGGGGAGTGGTCTCTTCACCCAGATGTATTTTTTCAGATTGTTCAGATGTGGGGGCTTCCAGAGATAGATCTCATGGCCTCTCATCTAAACAGGAAACTTCCCAGGTATCTGTCCAGGTCCAGGGATCCTCAGGCGGAAGCAGTGGATGCGTTGACACTTCCTTGGAGTTATCAACCTGCTTATATCTTTCCGCCTCTAGTTCTTCTTCCAAGAGTGATTTCCAAAATCATAATGGAGCGTTCGTTTGTACTGCTGGTGGCTCCAGCACGGCCACAAAGGTTTTGGTATGCGGATCTTGTTCGGATGTCCAGTTGCCAGCCTTGGCCACTTCCGTTAAGGCCAGACCTTCTATCTCAAGGCCCATTTTTCCATCAGGATCTCAAATCATTAAATTTGAAGGTATGGAGATTGAACGCTTAGTGCTTAGTCATAGAGGTTTCTCTGACTTAGTGATTAATACTATGTTGCAGGCTCGTAAATCTGTGTCTAGAAAGATTTATTAACGAGTTTGGAAGACTTACATTTCATGGTGTTCTTCTCATAAATTCTCTTGGCATTCTTTTAGAATTCCTAGAATTTTACAGTTTCTTCAGGATGGTTTAGATAAGGGTTTGTCTGCAAATTCCTTGAAAGGATAAATCTCTGCTCTTTCTGTTCTGTTTCACAGAAAAATTGCTAATCTTCCTGATATTCATTGTTTTGTACAGGCTTTGGTTCATATCAAGCCTGTCATTAAATCAATCTCTCCTCCTTGGAGTCTTAATTTGGTTTTGAAAGCTTTACAGGCTCCTCCGTTTGAGCCTATGCATTCTCTGGACATTATATTACTTTCTTGGAAAGTATTGTTCCTTTTGGCCATCTCTTCTGCTAGAAGAGTTTCTGAATTATCTGCTCTTTCTTGTGAGTCTCCTTTTCTGATTTTTCTTAAGGATAAAGCGGTCTTGCGGACTTCATTTAAATTTTTACCTAAGGTTGTGAATTCCAACAACATTAGTAGAGAAATTGATGTCCCTTCATTGTGTTCTAATCCTTAGAATTCTCTGGAAAGATCTTTACATTCTTTGGATGTGGTAAGAGCTTTGAAATATTATGTTGAAGCTACTAAAGATTTCAGAAAGACTTCTAGTCTATTTGTTATCTTTTCTGGTTCTAGGAAAGGTCAGAAGGCTTCTGCCATTTCTTTGGCATCTTGGTTAAAGCTTTTGATTCATCATACTTATTTGGAGTCGGGTAAATCCCCGCCTCAGAGGATTACGGCTCATTCTACTAGGTCAGTTTCTACTTCCTGGGCTTTTAAGAATGAAGCTTCTGTTGATCAGATTTGCAAAGCAGCAGCTTGGTCTTCTTTGCATACTTTTACTAAATTCTACCATTTTGACGTTTTCTCTTCTTCAAAAGAAGTTTTTGGTAGAAAAGTACTTCAGGCAGCTGTTTCAGTTTGATTCCTATGCTTATAATTTCAGTTTTTTTCATTATAAGATTAAAACTTTTGATTTGGGTTGTGGATTAATTTTTCAGTGGAATTGGCTGTCTTTATTTTTATCCCTCCCTCTCTAGTGACTCTTGCGTGGAGTTCCACATCTTGGGTATTTGCTATCCCATACGTTACTAGCTCATGGACTCTTGCCAATTACATGAAAGAAAACATAATTTATGTAAGAATTTACCTGATAAATTCATTTCTATCATATTGGCAAGAGTCCATGAGGCCCACCCTTTTTATGGTGGTTATGATTTTTTTGTATAAAGCACAATTATTCCAATTCCTTGTTGATGCTTTCGCTCCTTTCTTATCACCCCACTTCTTGGCTATTCGTTAAACTGAATTGTGGGTGTGGTGGGGGGTGTATTTATAGGCATTTTGAGGTTTGGGAAACTTTGCCCCTCCTGGTAGGAATGTATATCCCATACGTCACTAGCTCATGGACTCTTGCTAATATGAAAGAAATGCATTTATCAGGTAAATTCTTACATAAATTATGTTTTTTTCATTTAGACTGATTTAAAATTAATTTGTACGCTTGTTTTTTTCAAAACACACATTATACTAGATGAATACTTAAAGGGACAGTCAACACTAAAATGGTTATTGTTTAAAACGTTAGATAACGCCTTTACTACCCATTCCCCAGCTTTGCAAAACCAACATTGTTATATTAATATAATTTATAACATTTAAACCTCTACATTTCTGCCTGTTTCTAAGCCACTATAGACAGCCTCTTAATCACATGCTTTTTTATTTGCTTTTCACAACAGGAGACTGCTAGATCATGTGAGCCATATAGATAAGATTGTGCTCCCTGTGGGTTGTGGATGACACAGCACTAATTGGCTAAAATGCAAGTCAATAGATAATAAATAAATAAACTCATGTGATCAGGGAGCTGTGAAAAGAGACCTAGATACAAGGTAATCACAGAGGTTAAAAGTATATTAATATAACCATGTTGGCTGTGCAAAACTGGGGAATTTGTATTAAAGGGATTATCTATTTTTTTTTAAACAATAAAAAAAAATTGAGTTGACTGTCCCTTTAACACTCTAATATGTTAAAGATGAATACTGTAAAACATATACAACACAACCTACATACAGCTGGAAGCAGAACAGGGTATATAGCAAATACCTCCCTGTTCTGTTTTGGTTGTGTTGTTTATGGTTTGTAAGGGGTGTGCACTTAGTTTGACAGTGTTGGAGACTGCTCCCTTATTGGCCTACAGTAGGCACTCTTTGACCCAAATGTCATCACCATGCTGAAGCAGGGGCGTATTAAGGCATAGGCCAACAAGGCCGGTGCCTAGTGCAGCAGATTTTTAAGGGGCAGCAGAATTTTGAGTCCCTAGGGCCACTCTACTGAACTCAGGGCCGGGTGGCTAAATCAACCAGTGCCCGGCTATTGCTGTCCTATGTGGGTGTGCATGACCTGGTGACAGTGGAGGCGGAGCTCACTTGAGCAGCCTGGCCTGGACTGAGAGGGAATGCGGTATTCTTCCTGGCTCCACCGCATGATTGAGACTCACACAGACTACACAGTGCAGTGTGCACTACACTGTGACCACTGTTAAACAGCATATGCCTTTCTCCCTTCAATACATCTTCATTAGGCATTAAAATACTTAAACTGTTTGTCTATCTGTCATACATGCAAAAATAAGTATTTCTTTCATGTAATTAGCAAGAGTCCATGAGCTAGTGACGTATGGGATATACATTCCTACCAGGAGGGGCAAAGTTTCCCAAACCTCAAAATGCCTATAAATACACCCCTCACCACACCCACAATTCAGTTTTACAAACTTTGCCTCCGATGGAGGTGGTGAAGTAAGTTTGTGCTAGATTCTACGTTGATATGCGCTCCGCAGCAAGTTGGAGCCCGGTTTTCCTCTCAGCGTGCAGTGAATGTCAGAGGGATGTGAGGAGTATTGCCTATTTGAATGCAGTGATCTCCTTCTAAGGGGTCTATTTCATAGGTTCTCTGTTATCGGTCGTAGAGATTCATCTCTTACCTCCCTTTTCAGATCGACGATATACTCTTATATATACCATTACCTCTGCTGATTCTCGTTTCAGTACTGGTTTGGCTATCTACTATATGTAGATGAGTGTCCTGGGGTAAGTAAGCCTTATTTTCTGTGACACTCCTAGCTATGGTTGGGCACTTTGTTTATAAAGTTCTAATATATGTATTCAAACATTTATTTGCCTTGACTCAGAATGTTCAACTTTCCTTATTTTCAGACAGTCAGTTTCATATTTGGGATAATGCATTTTTACATTTTTCTTACCTTAAAATTTGACTTTTTCCCTGTGGGCTGTTAGGCTCGCGGGGGCTGAAAATGCTTCATTTTATTGCGTCATTCTTGGCGCGGACTTTTTTGGCGCAAAAATTCTATTTCCGTTTCCGGCGTCATACGTGTCGCCGGAAGTTGCGTCATTTTTTGACGTTATTTTGCGCCAAAAATGTCGGCGTTCCGGATGTGGCGTCATTTTTGGCGCCAAAAAGCATTTAGGCGCCAAATAATGTGGGCGTCTTATTTGGCGCGAAAAAATATGGGCGTCACTTTTGTCTCCACATTATTTAAGTCTCATTTTTTATTGCTTCTGGTTGCTAGAAGCTTGTTCTTTGGCATTTTTTCCCATTCCTGAAACTGTCATTTAAGGAATTTGATCAATTTTGCTTTATATATATGTTGTTTTTTCTCTTACATATTGCAAGATGTCTCACGTTGCATCTGAGTCAGAAGATACTACAGGAAAATCGCTGTCAAGTGCTGAATCTACCAAAGCTAAGTGTATCTGCTGTAAACTTTTGGTAGCTATTTCTCCAGCTGTTGTTTGTATTGATTGTCATGACAAACTTGTTAAAGCAGATAATATTTCCTTTAGTAAAGTACCATTGCCTGTTGCAGTTCCTTCAACATCTAAGGTGCAGAATGTTCCTGATAATATAAGAGATTTTGTTTCTGAATCCATAAAGAAGGCTATGTCTGTTATTTCTCCTTCTAGTAAACGTAAAAAATCTTTTAAAACTTCTCTCCCTACAGATGAATTTTTAACTGAACATCATCATTCTGATTCTGATGATTCCTCTGGTTCAGAGGATTCTGTCTCAGAGGTTGATGCTGATAAATCTTCATATTTATTTAAAATGGAATTTATTCGTTCTTTACTTAAAGAAGTCCTAATTGCTTTAGAAATAGAGGATTCTGGTCCTCTTGATACTAAATCTAAACGTTTAAATAAGGTTTTTAAATCTCCTGTAGTTATTCCAGAAGTTTTTCCTGTTCCTGATGCTATTTCTGCAGTAATTTCCAAAGAATGGGATAATTTGGGTAATTCATTTACTCCTTCTAAACGTTTTAAGCAATTATATCCTGTGCCGTCTGACAGATTAGAATTTTGGGACAAGATCCCTAAAGTTGATGGGGCTATTTCTACCCTTGCTAAACGTACTACTATTCCTACGTCAGATGGTACTTCGTTTAAGGATCCTCTAGATAGGAAAATTGAGTCCTTTCTAAGAAAAGCTTATCTGTGTTCAGGTAATCTTCTTAGACCTGCTATATCTTTGGCTGATGTTGCTGCAGCTTCAACTTTTTGGTTGGAAACTTTAGCGCAACAAGTAACACATCGTGATTCTCATGATATTATTATTCTTCTTCAACATGCTAATAATTTTATCTGTGATGCCATTTTTGATATTATCAGAGTTGATGTCAGGTTTATGTCTCTAGCTATTTTAGCTAGAAGAGCTTTATGGCTTAAAACTTGGAATGCTGATATGGCTTCTAAATCAACTTTACTTTCCATTTCTTTCCAGGGTAACAAATTATTTGGTTCTCAGTTGGATTCCATTATTTCAACTGTTACTGGTGGGAAAGGAACTTTTTTACCACAGGATAAAAAATCTAAAGGTAAAAACAGGGCTAATAATCGTTTTCGTTCCTTTCGTTTCAACAAAGAACAAAAGCCTGATCCTTCATCCTCAGGAGCAGTTTCAGTTTGGAGACCATCTCCAGTTTGGAATAAATCCAAGCCAGCTAGAAAGGCAAAGCCTGCTTCTAAGTCCACATGAAGGTGCGGCCCTCATTCCAGCTCAGCTGGTAGGGGGCAGGTTACGTTTTTTCAAGGATTGGTTTCAAGTTGAGACCTCCTGCAAAGAGATTTTTTCTTTCCCGTGTCCCAGTAAATCCAGTAAAAGCTCAAGCATTTCTGAAATGTGTTTCAGATCTAGAGTTGACTGGAGTAATTATGCCAGTTCCAGTTCCGGAACAAGGGATGGGGTTTTATTCAAATCTCTTCATTGTACCAAAGAAGGAGAATTCTTTCAGACCAGTTCTGGATCTAAAAATATTGAATCGTTATTTAAGGATACCAACGTTCAAGATGGTAACTGTAAGGACTATCTTACCTTTTGTTCAGCAAGGGAATTATATGTCCACAATAGATTTACAGGATGCATATTTGCATATTCCGATTCATCCAGATCATTATCAGTTCCTGAGATTCTCGTTTCTGGACAAGCATTACCAGTTTGTGGCTCTGCCGTTTGGCCTAGCTACAGCTCCAAGAATTTTTACAAAGGTTCTCGGTGCCCTGCTGTCTGTAATCAGAGAACAGGGTATTGTGGTATTTCCTTATTTGGACGATATCTTGGTACTTGCTCAGTCTTTACATTTAGCAGAATCTCATACGAATCGACTTGTGTTGTTTCTTCAAGATCATGGTTGGAGGATCAATTTACCAAAAAGTTCTTTGATTCCTCAGACAAGGGTAACCTTTCTGGGTTTCCAGATGGATTCAGTGTCCATGACTCTGTCTTTAACAGACAAGAGACGTCTAAAGTTGATTTCAGCTTGTCGAAACCTTCAGTCACAATCATTCCCTTCGGTAGCCTTATGCATGGAAATTCTAGGTCTTATGACTGCTGCATCGGACGCGATCCCCTTTGCTCGTTTTCACATGCGACCTCTTCAGCTCTGTATGCTGAAGCAATGGTGCAAGGATTACACGAAGATATCTCAATTAATATCTTTAAAACCGATTGTTCGACACTCTCTAACATGGTGGACAAATCACCATCGTTTAATTCAGGGGGCTTCTTTTGTGCTTCCGACCTGGACTGTAATTTCAACAGATGCAAGTCTCACAGGTTGGGGAGCTGTGTGGGGATCTCTGACGGCACAAGGAGTTTGGGAATCTCAGGAGGTGAGATTACCGATCAATATTTTGGAACTCCGTGCAATTTTCAGAGCTCTTCAGTTTTGGCCTCTTCTGAAGAGAGAATCGTTCATTTGTTTTCAGACAGACAATGTCACAACTGTGGCATACATCAATCATCAAGGAGGGACTCACAGTCCTCTGGCTATGAAAGAAGTATCTCGAATTTTGGTTTGGGCGGAATCCAGCTCCCGTCTAATCTCTGCGGTTCATATCCCAGGTGTAGACAATTGGGAAGCGGATTATCTCAGTCGCCAAACGTTGCATCCGGGCGAATGGTCTCTTCACCCAGAGGTATTTCTTCAGATTGTTCAAATGTGGGAACTTCCAGAAATAGATCTGATGGCGTCCCATCTAAACAAGAAACTTCCCAGGTATCTGTCCAGATCCCGGGATCCTCAGGCGGAGGCAGTGGATGCATTATCACTTCCTTGGAAGTATCATCCTGCCTATATCTTTCCGCCTCTAGTTCTTCTTCCAAGAGTAATCTCCAAGATTCTGAAGGAATGCTCGTTTGTTCTGCTGGTAGCTCCGGCATGGCCTCACAGGTTTTGGTATGCGGATCTTGTCCGGATGGCCTCTTGCCAACCGTGGACTCTTCCGTTAAGACCAGACCTTCTGTCACAAGGTCCTTTTTTCCATCAGGATCTGAAATCCTTAAATTTAAAGGTATGGAGATTGAACGCTTGATTCTTGGTCAAAGAGGTTTCTCTGACTCTGTGATTAATACTATGTTACAGGCTCGTAAATCTGTATCTCGAGAGATATATTATAGAGTCTGGAAGACTTATATTTCTTGGTGTCTTTCTCATCATTTTTCCTGGCATTCTTTTAGAATACCGAGAATTTTACAGTTCCTTCAGGATGGTTTAGATAAAGGTTTGTCCGCAAGTTCTTTGAAAGGACAAATCTCTGCTCTTTCTGTTCTTTTTCACAGAAAGATTGCTATTCTTCCTGATATTCATTGTTTTGTACAAGCTTTGGTTCGTATAAAACCTGTCATTAAGTCAATTTCTCCTCCTTGGAGTTTGAATTTGGTTCTGGGAGCTCTTCAAGCTCCTCCGTTTGAACCTATGCATTCATTGGACATTAAATTACTTTCTTGGAAAGTTTTGTTCCTTTTGGCCATCTCTTCTACCAGAAGAGTTTCTGAATTATCTGCTCTTTCTTGTGAGTCTCCTTTTCTGATTTTTCATCAGGATAAGGCGGTGTTGCGAACTTCTTTTGAATTTTTACCTAAAGTTGTGAATTCCAACAACATTAGTAGAGAAATTGTGGTTCCTTCATTATGTCCTAATCCTAAGAATTCTAAGGAGAAATCGTTGCATTCTTTGGATGTTGTTAGAGCTTTGAAATATTATGTTGAAGCTACGAAATCTTTTCGTAAGACTTCTAGTCTATTTGTTATCTTTTCCGGTTCTAGAAAAGGCCAGAAAGCTTCTGCCATTTCTTTGGCATCTTGGTTGAAATCTTTAATTCATCTTGCCTATGTTGAGTCGGGTAAAACTCCGCCTCAGAGAATTACAGCTCATTCTACTAGGTCAGTTTCTACTTCCTGGGCGTTTAGGAATGAAGCTTCGGTTGACCAGATCTGCAAAGCAGCGACTTGGTCCTCTTTGCATACTTTTACTAAATTCTACCATTTTGATGTATTTTCTTCTTCTGAAGCAGTTTTTGGTAGAAAAGTACTTCAGGCAGCGGTTTCAGTTTGAATCTTCTGCTTATGTTTTTCGTTAAACTTTATTTTGGGTGTGGATTATTTTCGGCAGGAATTGGCTGTCTTTATTTTATCCCTCCCTCTCTAGTGACTCTTGTGTGGAAAGATCCACTTCTTGGGTAGTCATTATCCCATATGTCACTAGCTCATGGACTCTTGCTAATTACATGAAAGAAAACATAATTTATGTAAGAACTTACCTGATAAATTCATTTCTTTCATATTAGCAAGAGTCCATGAGGCCCGCCCTTTTTTTGTGGTGGTTATGATTTTGTATAAAGCACAATTATTCCAATTCCTTATTTTTTATGCTTTCGCACTTTTTTATCACCCCACTTCTTGGCTATTCGTTAAACTGAATTGTGGGTGTGGTGAGGGGTGTATTTATAGGCATTTTGAGGTTTGGGAAACTTTGCCCCTCCTGGTAGGAATGTATATCCCATACGTCACTAGCTCATGGACTCTTGCTAATATGAAAGAAATGAATTTATCAGGTAAGTTCTTACATAAATTATGTTTTATTGTTGAATCTATACAACCATGTGACTTAAAACACAACTAAAAATATGTTGTATGCATTTAATACATTCAGAAAAAATACAAGTATATACTTTATTATGATTGTATTATGTGACTTTATCCCCTAGGATACAATTCCTAAACCTATAATAACTACTGTTGTATTTTTTTAAGTACTTTTAAAGGCCAGTTTGTATATTCATTACATATTTATCCAAGCAGATATTTTGCTTAAAGGATTACTTTCTGTTATAATTTTTAAGCTAAACAACTAACATATTAAAGTTAATAAACATTAATTAAAACCTACTGACCTATATTTTCTGCAAAACGAAGTTTCATAACGTTCTAAAAGTTATATCTTTTATTCGCCGATGATGTCACGTTATCCTGCCCACTATTTTCAGCACTGCATGTTCAAAATACTTAAACCAATAACTTTGTGTTTAAAGCGCCATTTTGAAACCTAGGTATTGTAAACGGATTGGTACAGAGCAAAGGATACCCACGGAGTGGGTTTGGAAAACAATTACATTTGCAGACAAGATTTCTGATATACGGTAGAGATATGTTAATGAAATGCTATTGATAAAAAGCGTATTTGGGGTAGTTAGTTAGTAACAGGCATAGAAAATATTTACTTACAGTGGCCCTTTAAATAACTGTCAATCACCAAAGAAGATGTTTAAGGTTAAACAACTGCCTACTGACAAACTATCAAACAGTGAAGGATATTTTTTTCTGATATAAACACTTTAATCATCTGACTTGCAAAATAATGTCTTAATATATATATATATATATATATATATATATACACATATATACTGTATATATATATATATATATATATATATATATATACACACACACACACACATATATATATATATATATATATACACACATATATATATCTATATCTATATATATATATACACACACACATATATATATACACACACATATATATATATATACACACACACATATATATATATATATATATATATATATATATATATATATATATATATATATATATATATATATATATATATATATATATATATATATATATATATATATATATATGTGTGTGTGAGTGTATGCAAGCCCTGGTGAACATCTACTTAAAAAGACATTATTTTTTTTAATTTTTTACACCCTGCCCCAAAAATATTATGTCTAAAAAAGGGCCTTAAACCTGGGGAGGGGGGGCAGCAGAATTTTGAGTGCCTAGGGCAGCACAAAACCTAAATACGCCCCTGTGCTGAAGGCTTAGTTACCTCACACTGTGATATGGCTTTGTGTATTATGATTGACTTTCTATGAGTTAAAGGGACATGGAATGCAAAATGTATGTACATGAAAGAACAGCAATCATATTCTAGCATGAGAAGAAGCTGAAGTAAAATCTGATCAAATGCTTTCCTGTACAATTAGCAGGACAAGATGGCTTTGCTTAATAGATACATAACATACTCCATGGTTGATGAGGTCACCTTTCACATCTTTATTGGAGGACATGGTCAAGTCTGTAACAGCATGAAAAACAAATGTTTAAAAAAAAATTCATGCAGAAGAAAAAAACATTTGCCTTTTCTGTCAGTGTAAGAAATGCTAAACCTTAACCCCCTGATATAGCTGCATTTGTTGCTAATATAGAAAGGTTTTTACTATGTAAAATATTGCCTAGTTTTTGATTCTTCTTAGATTCAGTATATACAATACCTGCATGTAATAGCTGAAATGACTTGGTGCAGTTCACTTGGACTTCATTATGTTGTTAGGGGATATCATCATATTAATGTACCATTAGTATATATATTTTTTCCGTACCTCCAGACAATGTCAAACCATCAACTTTAGTTTTCTGCATATAACTCTGTATCAGATAACGTTACATTCAATTTTCTCCTTTTCAAAATATGTCATGATTTACGTAGAAGATATGCAGAACCACACAGATACAGGTAACTGTAACAGAGCACAATACAGTTATGACTGCTGGAGGGGGGGAGAGTATTTCAGAACCTTCATTTTCTAAATTATAATAGCTGATGTTAAAGCTTCTGAATATTCTTATGGTTGTTCATTTTTTTCTGATCTAGAAGCAACCCTTAAAGAGACAGTAAGTCAAAATTAAGCAATCGCGATTCAGATAGAACATACAGTTTTAAACAACATTCCAATTTACTTATATTATCAATTTTGCTTAGTTCACTTGGTATCCTTTGTTAAAGAGAAATCCTCTGTGAGCATGCACTTGTCTTTAGCCATCTGGCAGCAGTGATTGCAACAATCTTTATAGCAATGCTATACATAGTTGCAAACCCTGCTGCTGCACAGTGTCTAACATTCTATGGCAGCTGTGTTTGTAACTATGTATAACAGTTCTATAAACATTGTTGTAAACACTGCTGCCAGATGGCTAAGGACACGTGCACACTCCTGAGCTCACCTAGAAATACTCTTTATCAAAGTATACCAAGAGAAAAAAAACTAAATTTAGGACAGATGTAAATTGGAAAGTTGTTTTAAATTCTATGCTCTATCCAATCCATTTGTTTAATTTGGACTTTACTGTCCCTTTATTACATTAGAATTTGAGATGCACTGTCTAGTACGTCTTAACTCAACAGGACCATTATACATGCACAATACTCTCATACAAAATATTGGATAGTCCTGGTTGAGTTCAATTCATGGATAAAACATAATGATAATAATATAAAATGGCAACACTAAAAATTAGGAGTTTTATTGTAGGACTTCTCCTTAAAGAAGCAACATTTTTAGCCTTTAATCATGCTTAATCAAGAGAGCTGCCCTTTATTGAAATTGAGGCGGCCATATTGCTTACAACTTGCTTGTGACTCAAACACCATTTATGTTGCTAAGGTTACTAGAATGATGCCCATAAGTGTCTAACCTTTTGTATGTTCTTTATCTGTAGTTAAGATCAAATTGAAGTGTAGTTGATCAGAAGCTCAAACTTCTAAAAAAAATTTAAAAAGTTAACATACAAAGTTGGTATCATTTTAATGTTGAGAACCCCTGAATGGCAATACAAATACTTCATTTAATGGGTGCATTTTTCATTATATGAGATTTATCTCTCTTCCTCTTAGAAAATATTGACCTTTGTTTTGATACTGAAAATATAGACAACACCCATCCAGTCAGTTTATATACATTATTAGCACAATTTAATTAATTTAAGCACATGTAAAAAACATGAAGATTTCAGCATTCTAATATCCTGTAAAACGTGTTCTGCTAAATCCATATATGGACTTAAGTTTTGCTCATTTTCCTTGTATAATCTAACATATAAGGATCTGAGAATTAAATAAAATCAGAATGCATAGAATAGTAGCAGACTTTGCCATATTCTACCAAAGTGAGAAACCTGACAAATAATATTGCAATAAAACAATTATCTGTACTGCAATTAATGCAAAAAATTTTGCTATTCTTAAAATATGACTTCATAAATGCTGGAATGGGTATGGTTGGCAAATTATCCTGTAATGTCTAATTAAAGCTCCACTTTAATTCTAAGACTTGGTTTGACTGATGCTCCTAATAATGTCCCACAATGTTTTTGTATTGTGTGATAAATTGAAATATATATATACTAATCCTAAAGCCCGTTTACACGGGCCATTTTTTGCAGTACAGCGGTCCCACCCCTTGCTCTCTCTCCCCCTCTCTTTTGCTCTCTCTCTTCCCCCTTTCTTTTTGCTCTCTCTCCCCCCTCTCTTTCTCCCCCCTATTGCTTTCTCTCCCCCTCTCTCTTTCTCCCCCCTCTCTCTTTCTCCCCCCTCTCTTTTGCTCTTTCTCTTCCCCCTTTTTGCTCTCTCCCCCCTCTCTCTTTCTCCCCCTCTTTTGCTTTCTCTCCCCCTCTCTTTTGCTCTCTCTCCCCCCTCTTTTTCTCTCTTCCCCCCCTCTCTCTTGCTCTCTCTCCCCCTCTCTTTTGCTCTCTCTCCCCCCTCTCTTTTGCTCTCACTCCCCTCTTTTTTACTTTTTCTGCCCCTCTCTTTTGCGCTCTCTCTCTACCCCTCTCTTTTGCGCTCTCTCTCTACCCCTCTCTTTTGCTCTCTCTCTCCCCCTCTCTTTTGCTCTCTCTCTCCCCCTCTCTTTTGCTTTCTCTCTCCCCCTCTCTTTTGCTCTCTCTCGCCCCCCTCTTTTTCTCTCTCTCGCCCCCTCTCTTTTTCTCTCTCTCGCCCCTTCTCTTTTGCTCTCACTCCCCTCTCTTTTGCTCACTCTCTCCTCTCTTTTGCTCTCTCTCTCTCCCCCGCTCTCTCTCTCTCCCCCCCTCTCTTTTGCTCTCTCTCCCCCACTCTATTTTTGCTCTCTCCCCAATCTTTTGCTCTCTCATCCCTCTCTTTTGCTCTTTTCCCCCTCTTTTGCGCTCTCCCCCCTCTCTTTTGCTCTCTCCCCCCCTTCTCTTTTGCTCTCTCCCCCCCTTCTCTTTTGCTCTCTCCCCCCCCTCTCTTTTGCTCTCCCCCCCCTCTATTTTGCTCTCTCCCCCCATCTCTCTCTTGCGCTCTCTCTCTCACAGCCATGGCCGCTCCAACCCCCATCATGCCCGCCCGGTCCCGCCACCGTCATGCCCAGACTGCCCTGCTCCCATCATACCTACAGTTCTCACGGCGGACAGGTTAGTTTGTTGAAGGCCAGGTGTGTTTGTCCTCGCTCAGTCTTTACTGCGCATGACAGCTTGAGACAAACACACTTGTCCTTTTATATTATAGGATATATATTTGCAAATATTTTAAAATACATTTTTTTACTGAAAGTTCTTTGCTGTATATGAAAGGTTGCAATGATATTTAAAGGGACAATCTACTCCAGAATTTGTATTTATTAAAAAGATAGTAGATCCCTATATTACCAACTCCCCTGTTTTGCATAACCAACACGGTTATATTAATATACTTTTTATCTCTGTGATGACCTTGTATCTAAGGCTTTGCAGACTGCCCCCTTATTTCAGTTCTTTTGACAGACTTGCATTTAGCCAATCAGTGCCCTCTCACTTGTAACTCCATGGACGTGGTCATAATGTTATCTGTATTGCACACATGAACTAATGTCCTCTGGCTGTAAAAAAAACTGCCAAATGCGTTAAAATAAGGGGCAGCCTTCAAGGGCTTAGAAATTAGCATATGAGCCTACCTAGGTTTAGCTATCAACAAAGAATACCATAGAAAAAGCAAATTTGATGATAAAAGTGAATTGGAAAGTTGTTAAAACTTTCATGATTTAGATAGGGCATGCAATTTTTAATTTTTTTACTAGACTGTCCCTATAAGCACAACATCTGTGCATTTTGCCCTATTTTATGTGCAACAAAGAAAAAAAAAAGTTAAATGTCTAAATGGGAATTAAACGTTTCTTGCTTAAAATATGCTTGATGCACACTCCCTAGAAAGGATCAAAAGCAAATTCTGTCACATAGGTATTCAAAATGTTGCCAATCAAATCCCTATTTTAGCAAATTTGCAGCAATTTGTAAACCTATGTGACAGAATTAGCTTTTTGACCAGCTCTAGAGAGTGTGGGATGAGCACAATATTTTACATAAATGACAGAACTGCTGACATAACACAAATGTATTGACCTCTGCTCACATAACGCAACAGAAAATATTTTTTCTTCAGTATCAGAAAAACAGGAGCTGATTTTTTCCAGTAACAAAGTGATCACAATCTTTCTGAGTCAAAATCAGCTGGTAGGCTACCAATAATGGATTCCAATCAACAAACACTGGAACCGTTGCACCAAACAAAACAACTACGCAAATCTAAAAATGGAGAATTTGCACTTTTTTTTTTACCTTGAATCACATTCCTATTGCCCCCAAAGCCAATCAGAAATATTGACATCATGACCAGCATGCAACATGGCCAGGGATAGGCACGGACCAAGACTGTGGTGGACATTTTGCAAAGTACAGACCTAAGTGAAAGACACCAAGGTACATATCAAATTAAAACCATAAACAAAACAACAACAAAAAACACACTCTTTACCGAGAGGGTAGCGGATGCATGGTAGAATAGTCATCCAGCAGAAGTGGAAGAGACAGTGAAGGAGTTTAAAAATGCATGGGATATGCATAAGGCTATGCTAGGTATAAGATAAGGCCAGGAAATAATAAAAGTATTCAGAAAATTGGGCAGACTAGATGGGCCGAATGGTTTCGATCTGCCAACACATTCTAAGTTTCTATAAGTCACAAGAGCGGCACTTTGTTGTCAAATGGGCTGCTTGTTGGATTCCCCACTAGTTCCACAAGTACAAATTAGTCATCTAATCAAACAAGTTTAAAATAACATTTATATAAAGACTGCTTGTGGTATACTAGTATAAAATGTTTTCAAAAATCTAACCTTTCTTTTGTTGTTGTTGTTGTTGTATTGAGAGTCTGCAACTCCTAACCAAACTCACCCACCTTGTTGTTAATCGCATGATCATCATGGTTGGTTACCTACTTGGTTAGGTAAGGTTTATCAGAGTAGGCGGCGGTCTTCTACACACAGACACCAGCACCATGCTGCCGCACAGATCAAGGAATCGGGACAGGTCACAGGTGGTTGACACAGGCTCCACTGCAGGCAGCTTGCTTCTTCCCTCTCTTTCACTCACTTTCCCACTACTGAGCGGCGTCCCGTGGGTGCGGCCCCAACTCCCCAAAACGTGGTGCCGCCTGCATCAAGGAGGAGTCAGGACCAGCATTCATCTATCCTACTCTTCCCTCCCCACCGCAAAATGGGTGGTGGACACTGCAAGGGCCAGTTACGGACACCAGTGTCCGTGTAGAGACACATTGCCTATCCCTAAACAAGGCCCCTATAAGTATGTGCTTTCTTTTACAGTGGGTTAATGGTGTTAATTAAGTACACGTGAGTAAAAAAAAACAAGTCATCTCAGGTTTCACAACGTGTATATTTGTTTTCCAACTGAGAGTTAGTAAATTACATTCAAAAATCATTTTAATAAAAAACAGAGGTATACTCTGGAATTGATATCTGTATTTATTTCACAACTGGTGATTTCTTGCAGATATGTTTTATTCATGTTTATACAATAAAATATTGATGATGATGTATTCAATATCATTTATTATTTGGCAAAATTCTCAGGTCATCCAAAAAGGCTATCACCATGGCTGCAAATGACTATGCCATGCTCAAATCATTGGCCCATATGTGCCCTTGGCTGTTAAACTCAATGTGTCTATTTTGTGGTTGATATTTAGTCGATAACTTGAGGTCACATAGATTGTGATCACCAGTGAATATTGCATGTTATGGGTGAATTTTTCAAAATCCAATATAGAACTACATATATAAATTAAATTAATATATTTCTACATAAATAAACATCAGAATAAAGTATTTATTTTTAAGAGGATATAGTAATGTAAACAGAATGAAATACTAAAATTCACAATACCTCGTAATATAAGAATAATTAAATATTGTAAAATGCCAAACAACTTTAACAAGTTTATAACGATTTAATCATAATTTATTAAATATAGTATTATGTATCCTTTTAGCAAAAGCTATAATAAAACACTTTTAATCTCTTTTTTTTCCCCTTGCTTAAATTTCTTTATTTCGGAATGAGGAGATTCCATGGGTGGGATTTATTTCCTGCCAGCAGGTAGAGGTCAAGAACCCTAAGAGCTTTTAATCCCTCCCAACTCTACTCCTATTTCCAGTTAACGTATAGCCGATCAGAGGGGAGAGGTAGAAAAAATTTAAGGAAAGACCGAAAGCAGGGTTGATAACTGCAAATAAGAACAGTCGCCCTTCGATTCTAGAAAATATGGTAGGTCCCATGGACTTTCCCAAAGAAAGAAATGTATCGGTAAGTATAAATTCTGTTTTCTTTTGTATAATAAAGAGAGTCCATGGGTCCATAACATGTGGGATACAATATCAAAGCTGAGAGTCCATGTTAAGGATAGGTGGGACAAATAAAGGGCAGCTCCTATTTGCCGGACATTGCAGCTTGAAGGACTTTCCTGCCAAAATCAGCTTCTGAAAAAGCATTAACATCAAAACGGTAAAATTTGGAAAATGTATGAAGAGAAGACCAAGTTGCCACTTGCTAAAGTCACTGCCGCGGCTTTTTGACCTTTTCTATTATCTGAAAAATGGACAAATAAGCTAGAGGTCTGACTGAAATCTTTAGTAGCCTGAAGATAATATTTTAAGGCTCTATCCACATCCAAATTGTAAATAAGGCATTCCTTAGAAATAGAAGTATTTAAGAAGATTAAGTGGTAGCGAAGTATCAGATTAGTAGATCTTTGGCTTAAAGGACGTTGGTAGACTTCCAAAGTGGGCCAGGCATGAGAACACGCACATAGCTGGCGTCCATGGGCCAAAATCTATGCCACAAACCGCCGTGTCCATATTTGGCCCATTGGTGGGGGATTACCTGAGCCCTACCGGGTGCTTACGGAGGGAACAATACATCTCTCCCCCGGATTTGAAACACGGCACAGAGGTCTCCTGAAGCCTTAATCTGCCCTATCGCTGGGGCCGCAACCCAAAAAACACTTGCGACTTCGCAAAGTTGTGGAACATCTATAAGGAAACTCAGCAGCAAGGATATCTTGCTGGGAATGCGAAACATAGAGGATCTCTAATCTCTACTGCCTATCTATGTGCTCTACTAACTCTTGGCAGAACTCCCAGGACCCAGTAAAAGGCTTGAGTGGTAAGAGAGTAGTTTTACACCGCGGCTCCAGTCAATTTGCCTCTGGGATAGGAGTAGAAGGCAAGGACAGCCAATGTTTTCCTGTGGGCAATTAAGAACTGAAAAAGTTGCTGTGTATTTCTTGAAAATGAACAGCCAGCTCTACTTATAAAGGGAGTTAACCATTCATCTCCTTGAACTGTGAAACACACGTTATTCGTCAGAAGATCTTCACTATCGTCACAGATAAGTACTACAACTTTTTATGCCCTTCTTCTGTTCTGTGCTCGGTTATTAAGCCATATCTATACTGAGATGTTACTAAGACTTTATGCTTACACATTAGTTTCTGCCTTGTACAACTCTGTTTTCCTCTCTTTGCCTGTTGGTAGGGGAGGATGAAATTATCGCTTTATTAGAAATGAAATTGCTTGGATTCCCTTCTTGTGTCCTTTTGAATCATATATGGGTAGTGTTTGCAAAGTATAGGACAAACAGGAATAGTTCAAATAAGAGTCTAAATTAGTTACCTCTCAGAAATATGAATGTCTAACATTGAGGTAACCGCAGAGTGGCCTGACTTAAGGTTCTAAGCAGAGGACTATATACTATAGTCGTTTAATGTGTATGTTATTTAGTTACTATAATAGTGTAGTAGTTCTCAGAGTCATTATCTGCATGTTTCTGAGCAAGTCATGAGAAGGGCATGTCAGGAGGTAAGGTATTTAAAAAGGACCTAAATATAAGAGGTCTCCTGTGATGGTACCATAATATTTGTGTTTAAAGGGTCTAGAGGCTTGGCACATTAACGCATGCCGAACCACTGTAGCCCCTATTAGACCAATAGCATATATAAAATTAATGTAGAAACAAGATTTACCTGCCCCACCTCGGCCGCAGGCAGCAGGGTTCACCCTGTACCCCCACATTAAAGGACATCTATTAATCTATTATCACCTATCTAACCTTCTGGACTGTGAGCTGTAATAGCATTGCATTATGAGTGTTTCAAGCTCTAGGATGCATGTGAGAGGACCTGTTCTCAACTAGGCATGCTGACTCTTTATATATATATATATATATATATATACATGTTAAACCAAAATATTAAAAAATGTGAGACTTGCATAAGCCTTTAAAAAAATATTGCTAGAGGAAATAGGCTCCAAGTTAAACATAAGGGAACTAGTGCAAACAGAATTTTCCTCAGAAAAGGAAATTTATAATCACCTATTGAACCATCCAGGTCCTAGGCTGTGATATTGTGACATTGTTAAAATTTAAAGTTCTATATATGTGAGAGAACGTTTTACAACTAAGCATGCTGACTCAGTATATATACATTGCAAACCATAGAAAAAATTAATAAAAAAAAAGGCTAGACTTGTATTAACAGTCGTAAGAATATCTCTATCAGAATTAGACTCTAAGAACCTAAGATAACTAATAGAAACAGAGCTAAAAAAAAAAATAAAAAAAAATCTTAGACAGTAAACATACAAACTTTTAGATATAGTGTCATCGGCAGGAATAAATGTCCTAGATACTGAATATCCAGCAGGGTAAAGCTGAATAGCTTGGCAGCGGACCTATTCCTATCATGAGATCTAAGGCAATAGACCTCTGTAGCATTATGGATAGTTCCTGTTGGTAGATAACTATAGCAGCAATTCTTATGCAGTCACCGCACTAAGAGGTTAACGCAGTTCTGCTATGGAGATTGTAGTAATCTACCCCACACCAGTACTGTCAAGATCCTGTGTGATAGGAATATTGTGAGGTCACAGTAGAGGTATGTACTCGATCGCCTCAGCCTCTTGGAAGTAGCGATCCGGTAGTAAATTTGATATGACATCTGACTCTGCTTCAATCCAGTGTATGGATGCCTCCTCAGTGTACGTCTTCCAGGCGGATAAATGGCAATCACAGACTGGTTCGCTAGGTTCCTGTACTCCTAGTGTCAACATTTGAGACGTGTATTGGGAGAGTTTGCATGGCGACTTGCAGATCCGTTACTCCGATACTTCTACGCAATAGGTGTGTAGTGGCCTGCTCCCCAGGGTCAGCCGCATTGCATAGGGTTAAATCAGTGCAGGTTAGCTTGGGGCATCTAGAGGCTTGTCTCTGCATATATCGGTTCTTCTGGGAGTGGTATCACAGGCTCCGGGAATTGTGTAATTTCAGAACGAAGAGACTGTAGCATGCATCCCAAAGCTTGAACCACTGATGTTTCAAAGTCTGAACAGATGAGCTGTAATGTCTGCGAGAGATCCTCCATGTTGAGGGATACAGAGAATAGTTTAGAATAGCCTTAATTTTGTCATCGGGTGGTAAAGAGAGTGTGCTTCAGCACAACCGGCTGGTAAAATCTGATGCGTCAGAACTATGGAGGGGTAGGTGAGGTTCCAGGCCGTCGACAGACCTCCGCTGCATACCTCATAAACTCTGGTCTGCTGGGCTAAGATCAACAACAAATAGTGCTTAAATCTTCTCCACGGATACTAGATAACTTTATATTTCTAGGATTAAGCTTGGTATGTGAGATATAGAAGTGTTAAACAACGGTTTTAACAGCTCCTCTGTTGAGCCCTAGTTAAAAGCAGCCTTCTCAGTCGGTGGTCGGACACGCCCCCCAATATGTTCTGTTTTTGAGATGTGAAATACTTAAAAGAAGAAAAGGAAAGAGATATGTATTCTGGATAAGATAATTGCCTGTGTTTCCTGAGTGTTGTACTTATTTTTACCACCGGACTTCATGCAAAATAACTTTTTTAAGTGTGTTTTCTAATAACACATTCTATCCGGTTGATTTGATTGCTTTAATACAGACTTAACTAAATGTCATGGACTCAGATAACTATTCTTTTTTCTTCTGTTGTCTTGCAAAGTAATGTATGGCATACTGCTTTAATATGTATGCTAATCAAAACATGATCTACACCAGCCTAACTATTCAGGGCTATATGTATATTAAGTAGTTAAACCAGGAAAAATAGTATTTTTGTGAGTTCTAAAACTCTGGATAATATCAGTAATCTATATTATATTTTGGTATAAAACTAATAAGGATACTAGACTACTATATGGTATAAATTGAGAAAGTCAGAGAATTCTATAGTTTTCAATAACTGTCTGAGACTTTTAAGGAGGCTGTCACTTTTAGTTTTGGGTGGGTAAATAAAACTAACTCACTTTAAAAAAAAAAAAAAGAATTAGAACGAACAACAATTTCCTGGTTAATGTTCTCAGAAGAGACAACCTTTGGAAGAAAATCATATTTTTTTTCTAAGAACTGCTTTATCCTGAAGAAAAACAAAGGGAGGAAGATCAGAAGAAAGATCTGAGAGTTCAAAAACTTGTCTAGCTGAAGAGATGGCTATAAGAAAAATAACCTTCCAAGAGAACAAATTATGCATAAGTTCAAAAGGAGGACCTGGCAAATCTACAAACAGCGATCTACAAACAGCTGGGCTCATAGGCTTACATTCTAAGGGGTTCAACGGGAAAGCGATGGAGTTAGGAAAGGTTAGTGTTTGTCTGTATGCATCCCTGAATAGTAGAGTCTTTAGGGAGTGCTTGAAGCTGTTAAAACTAGGGGAGAGCCTTGTGGAGCGAGGCAGGGAGTTCCACAGGACGGGGGCCAGTCTGGAGAAGTCCTGTAAACGGGAATGTGAGGAAGTAACAAGAGAGGAGGAGAGTAGGAGATTGTGAGCAGAGTGAAGGGGACGGGAGGGAGAGTATCTGGAGACAAGGGGGCATATTTATCAAGGTCTGGTGGACCTGATCCGACACTGCGGTTCAGGTCTGCCAGACCTCGCTGAATACGGCGAGCAATACGCTTGCCATATTCAGCATTGCACCAGCAGCTCACAAGAGCTGCTGGTGCAACACCGCCCACTGCAGACTCGCGGCCAATGGGCCGCCAGCAGAGGGGTGTCAATCAACCCGATCGTACTCGATCGGGTTGTATTGTGGCGATGTGTGTCCGCTTGCTCAGAGCAGGCGGACAGGTTATGGAGCAGCGGTCTTTGTGACCGCTGCTTCATAACTGCTGTTTCTGGCGAGTCTGAAAACTCGACAGAAACAGGGGCCATCAAGCTCCATACGGAGCTTGTTAAATGGAGCCCATCGTCTGAAATGTAGTGGGGAGCAGTGCAGTTGAGGGCTTTATATGTCAGCGTGAGGATTTTGTGTTTAATCCTAGAGGCAAGAGGAAGCCAGTGAAGGGATTGGCAGAGAGGTGCAGCAGATAAAGAGTGACGTATAAGGAAGATAAGCCTGGCAGAGGCATTAATTATGGATTGTAAAGGAGCTAGGCGGCAGCAAGGTAGACCAAAGAGGACGGAGTTGCAGTAATCAAAACGGGAAAGAATGAGAGAGTGGATTAAAATCTTAGTTGTGTCTTGTGTAAGGAAATGTCTAATTTTAGAGATGTTTTTAAGGTGGAAGCGGCAGGCTTTAGCCAAGGACTGAATGTGAGGAGTGAAGGAAAGGTCTGAGTCAAGTGTGACCCCAAGACATCGGGCATGCGGGGTAGGGGTAATAATGGAATTATCAACAGTTATAGAAAATTGGGGGGTGGAGATTTTGGAAGAAGGGGGAAAAATAAGGAGTTCAGTTTTGGAGAGATTTAGCTTAAGGTAGTGAGAGGACATTCAAGATAAGATAAGAGAAAGACAGTTAGTGACACGGGTTAGTAAGGAAGGAGGTAGGTCTGGTGCAGAGAGGTAAATTTGGATGTCATCGGCATACAAATGTTATTGAAACCCATGGGGCTTTATTAAGGAACCTAATGATGACATATAGATTGAAAAGAGAAGGGGACCGAGGACAGAGCCTTGAGGTACCCCAACAAAAAAGTGGTAACAGGGCAGAGGATGCTCCGGAGAAGGCTACACTAAAGGTACGGTTAGATAGATAGGAAGAGAACCACAAGAGAGCTGTGTCGCAGATGCCAAAGGATGGGAGGGTTTGGAGCAAAAGAGGGTGGTCAACAGTGTCAAAGGCTGCAGATAGATCAAGGAGGATAAGCAGAGAGAAGTGGCCTTTGGATTTAGCTGTAAGTAGGTCATTGGTAACCTTGACAATTGCTGTCTCTGTGGAGTGATGGTGACGAAATCCAGATTGCAGTGGATCAAGAAGAGAGTATAGTGTAAGGAAATGGGATAGACGTGCATATACTAGCTTTTCAAGGAGCTTTGAGGCAAGAGGGAGTAGGGAAACAGGACGGTAGTTGGATGGGGAGGTTGGATCAAGGGAAGGTTATTGAGGATAGGTGTAACCAGTGCATGTTTTAGAGATGAGGGAAATATACCAGTGCTGAGGGAGAGGTTGAAAATGTGTGTGAGTATGGGGGTGAGGGTAGAAGAGAGGAAGGGGAGTAGCTGTGAGGGGATAGGATTAATGTGACAGGTAGTAAGGTGGGAGGACAGTATAAGGGCAGAAACTTCTTCCTCAGTAACAGGGGCAAAAGAGCTAAATTTAAGGGTATTTGGGTATTAAATGATTGTGTGCTTTTGAGGGGGTGGGAGATTGGTAGCAAGTTGAGAGGTGATTTCATTTCTGATGGAGTCAATTTTGTTATTGAAGTGGCTGGCAAAATCTTGAGCTGAGAGAGAAGATGTATTAGGAGGTGGGGGTGGGCAGAGAATGGTATTGAATGTGGAAAACAGACGTTTTCGGTTAGAGGAAAGAATAGAGATGAGATTAGAGAAGTATAGTTGCTTATAAAGATTAAGGGCAGAAAAGTAAAAATTTGACTTTTTAAAGAGATAGCCGATAAACCTTTTTCCAGACCATCCTGGAGAAACTGAAGAATTCTTAATGATTTCCAAGAGAAAACTTTCAAAGAACACCAAAGAATATAAGATTTCCAAATTTTATGGTAAATCTTCTGAGAAATTGTTTTTTTTTTTGGCTTGCAGAAGAGTAGAGATGACAGAATCAGAGAAGCCTCTACTCTTGAAGACTAGGCATTTAACAAGAGATCGGAGGTCCTGATGATAAAAGGCACCATGGGACAGCAGGTCTTTCCTAAGAGAAAGAGTCCAAGGAGGGGAGGATGACATCTGGATGAGATCCGCATACCAAGTTATGCGTGGCCATGCCGGAGCTATGAGGATTACTGACGCTAGTTCCTGTTTGTTCTTCTTAGATAGTCATTGCAAGAATCAAACAGGGTAAATAAATAAGCCATATAAAAGTTCCAAGGACAAAATAAAGCATTGCTTATTTGATCTCTTGGATTTCTTCACAATAAACCGGAAGTTTGTGGTTCAGCTTGAATGCCATAAGGTCTATATCTGGAAGACCCCATTTTAGGACTAGCTGATCGAACATGTCCTGATGAAGAGACCATTCCCCTGGATTTACAGACTGACAGCTTAAGTAATCTGAACAGCAGACAGTGTGCAATGTTTTTTCTCTGCCCAAGACAGTATGTGAGAGGCGTCTTGCATGGCAAGGGGAATCTGTGTCCCTCCGGGATGATTGATGTAAACTACAGCCATGATGCTGTCTGACTGAAGATAAATTATTTTTTCCTGACTGAGATGGGGCCAAGAGTGAAGAGCCCAAAAGACAGCATAAAGTTCTAGAATGTTGATGGGTAACCTAGCCTCCTGAGGAGACCACATTCTCTGCACCCTCCGGGACTCCCAAATAGCTCCCCAACCTGTTAGACCTATATCTGTCCAAGTGGGACGAAGAAAAGAGGCTCCAAGTGTAAAAAAAAAAGACTGTCCCTCCACCATGTTTCACAGAGGAATTGAGCTGTGGCAGAGCGAAAGGTATGAAAATTAAATCTTGATTTGAACAGCCAATAGGATTTCAGTAGCTCTCATCTTATTGGCTGATTTGAAAATTTCAGCAAATAGGAATGCAAGGTACCCCAATATAAAAAGGGTACCTTGCATTCAATCATCAATGTGCAGTGGACAATCGCATGAAGAGGACCTCCACGTTGTGGAAGACTGCCGCCACCGAAGACCGCTCCGCATCTCTAGGAAGTAGATAGAAGATGGTCCGCGATAGATGAAAATGGTGAAGACTTTTCTCCCCTGGAAGAAGATGGATGCCCGGACTTCAGGAATGGTGAGTAAATTTTTTAGTGTTAAATTTTTTTTTTTAGTTTTTTGGGGGGGTATTTTTTTTTTAGATTAGGGCTTTTTTATCAAATGCCCCTTTAGGGGCAATGGGTAGAATAGATTTTTATAGAGGTAGGTCTTTTTTATTTTGGGGGCTTTTACTGTTAGGGGTTAATTTGTAGTTTTTTTAAGGTAAAGCTGATTGCTTCAGGGCAATGCCCTACAAAAGGCCCTTTTAAGGGCTATTGGTAGTTTTAGATTAGGCAGTGTTTTTATTTTGGGGTGGCTTTTTTGTTTTTATAGGGGTATTAGATTAGGTTTAATTTTTTTTATTTTGGATAATTTCATTTAAATTGATCTGTAATTTTAGATTTTTTCATTTTAAGTTAGAATTTTTTATTTTGGTAATTTTTTATTTATTTTTTAAGAAGATAGTATTTTTTTATTTTATGTAATTGGGGTTAACTTAGCGAGTGTTAGGTTAGGGGGCTTAGTGATTAGAATTATACTTTGCATTGTGGGGGGGATGATGGTTTAGGGGTTAATAGGTTAATTTGGTAGATTGCAGTGTGGGGCATTGGCGATGTGGGGGTTGGTGGATTAGGGGTTAATAGTGTAATTAGATACTTTGCGTTTTTGCGGGCAACTCCGCAAATGTGATCGGGCGCCATATGTCTTCCAGGCGAACTGACAGAATTACAGCTTGGAAACTGGAAACGTGGGAGACAGTTAACACATAGTTAATTACAGACTAAATTACACTTTACTGACTGTTACAAATGAGGAAAAGGACTTGGGAATTATTATTTCAGATGATTTAAAATTTAGTAAACAATGTAGCAGTAAGGCCAGCAGAATGCTTGGATATATTGGTAAGGGTATTTACAGCAGAAATAGTAAGGTTCTTTCTTATGTCACTTTACAGATCATTAGTAAGGCCTCATCTTGAGTATTGTGTGCAGTTCTGGAGGCCATATCTTCAGAAGGATATAAACAAACTTGAATCTGTGCAAAGTAGGGCTACCAAAATGGTGCATGGTCTAAAAAATAAAATGTACCAGGAGAGGCTCAATTACCTAAATATGTATAGCTTAGAGGAGAGAAGGGAAAGAGGTGATATGATAGCAACTTTCAAGTAAATTAAAGGGCTTAGTAAAACTGAGTATTTTACATAAAAAGGAAAATTCAAGAACAAGGGGTCATGATCTCAAGCTGAAGGGTAGTAGATTCAGGAGTAATTTGAGGAAGCATTTCTTTACAGAAAGGGTAATTGAATTATGAAATAAACTTTCACAAGAGGTAGTAATGACAAACACTGAGGGACTTTAAGAATGTCTGGGACAAGCATAAGGCTATCCTACAAACTAGAAGTTTATACTTTTAGGAAATATTGGGCAGACTTCCTGGGCCTATGGCTCTTATCTGCTGTCAATATCTATGTTTCTAATCTGGTCTTCAGGAACAGTTTTGCAAAACAGATAGGGAAAATGAACAGCATTTGTGTCCTGAGCTGTATTAAAATGCCTGGAAGTTCCCTCTAATGGGTCAGACATATTTATTGGTGGTATATATAAGCAAGACTGAATACTGAAGTAATAAATTAAATGTACATAACAGAAAAAAACAATTGTATTAATGACAATAATACAAGTAGCCACCCTTAAATACACCTATTAACCCTTTATATGGTAGAGAAGTAGGCCCAAATTTTTTTATTTTTTTTTATTTTTTTTTACACACAAAAGTTTATGTGAACCTTTCCCATCCACTTAGGAGCTCTTATGAGGGTACTCATGACCTGGACAAGGAAGGGTTCAAATCCAGGCTTTTAAATGATAAAAAGCCTAAAGGGTGCCTCAGAGAAAATTTTAGTTGTTTTCAGAGTGGTGAGGGGAAAGGGAGCCAAGAAAAAGGGGCATGGCTAACCACGGTAAAGATGTGCAGGCAACAACAGCCAGAGTAAAAATTACAAAAACACAGATTTTGAAGAAAAAAAAAAAACTTTATGCAGATGATCCCTAACTGATACCCAACATAACCACTATGAAAAGTAAGAGAACCACTAACTGCATAGCGCAAGTAACGGCTCTCTTAAAGAGACAGTAACACATTTCCAAAAGCAATTGAAAAATTAGATTTCTGTGGTAAAAAAATATAATAGTACGGCGCGAGCCGAAACATGTTAAGCCCTTTACTCACAAGTATGTTTTACACCATGTTTCATTAAAATTGTGCATATATCCCGTGCTCCGCTTTTTCCGGTGTTTCAATATTGCAATTTCTGACCTGAGGGGGTCAGTAGCAGTAAGTAGCTGTGGGATAAACACTGTGGCGTGTTATCTAAGGAATAGTGATGAGCTACTTTAAATGTTCATACCGTCAGTTGAGTATCATGTTCTTTGGAGACTTGGAAGTTTCATTTCGGCAGTAGTGGAGCAGTGCGCTTGTGTTCCATGATCTTGTCCTCAGTTGATGACTTCAGCTTGCTGAGGCCTTTCTCCCTCACAGTATACCCTGATGCAGTAGAGAGCCCATCCAGTGCAAGTATAAATATTGCAGAGGATATACCTATAACCCCTTTGGTGGAGGCTGAGGGATAGGGTCCCCACAACGCCAAAGGGCAGTTATGGCTGAGAGATTTACCCATGAGGGTACTGACATTGCCATAAGAGAGGTCCTCAACCCCTGTTTCAGTAAACTTTTCCAATCTTCTAGAGAAAACTGAAAGAGGGGGATAGGGTCTCAAGTCAGGTCTGAGCTCGCAATATAACAAAAAATAAACTCTTGATAGCAGAGCACTTCAATCAACCTCTTACCTCAGAGGCCAAGAACTAACTGGAGAGAGGAGTAGCGTTGGGAGGGATTGAAAGCTATTGTGACGGTTCTTGACCTCTACTTGCTGGTAGGAAGTATATCCCACACGTTATGGACACCCATGGACTCTTCTCATTATACGAAGAAAAAAAATACAAATTTGGGGTTAAAGAGACAGTAAACACTGTGTAATTACAAGACATTTCTGTTGCTTTGCTGTAGAATAACATATCAGTCATAATGTTTTTAAAACAAATTAACATTTTTACTGCAAATATTTATCACAAGCCAATTTCCACCCACCATTTGCCTTATTTGGAGGAGCAAATCTGGGCTTTAGTTCACAGACAACAAGGTTAGCCACTGTCATAAATTTTGTAAAAATTGAATTGTTTTGCAGTTGTTTTCTGGTAATGCCAATTAGGGAGAGATATGCAGCAGTTAGCCTTGAGAAGACAGGAGGTACAGTTTATGTTCTGAGAATTAGAAATTGCTCAATTTTCAGAGCTAAATTACATAAACAAGGAGGCAAAATAAATAAATAACGTATATTACAAAGTTGTTTCTTTACACATAATTAAATATTTTAGATCAAATTCTCAAGGTGCTTATTGTTCCTATAATATTAACACCATTTTTGGTTGAGGACCTGGGTAGCACTTTCTGATTGGTGTCTAAATGTAGCCACCAATCAGCAAGCGCTACTCAGGTGGTGAACCAAAAATGGGCCGGCTCCTAAGCTTACATTCAAATAAAGATAGCAAGAGAACAAAGAACAATTAGAAAGTTGCTTAAAATTGCATGCTCTATCTGAATCATGAAAGTTTAATTTTGACTAGACTATCCCTTTAATGCTTTTTCGCAACAAAAAGTTTTACGAAACACTTAAAAAATACATTAAAGTACAGTTACTCATTAACACTGTCTAATAAAAATTATTTAAAAAAAATATTGCACACAAAAGTTATAAGGGATTAAAAATACGACATATCGGGTGTTAGAAAAAAAAATGGGATTTCAAATATTTCACATTACAATCTTATGCACATTAAACAATATCTCAGAGGGATTTAAAAACAGATATTCACATATATATCTTAAGATAGAGACATAATATTATACATATATCGAGATAAATTGATATTTCTTTCATGTAATTAGCAAGAGTCCATGAGCTAGTGACGTATGGGATATACATTCCTACCAGGAGGGGCAAAGTTTCCCAAACCTTAAAATGCCTATAAATACACCCCTCACCACACCCACAATTCAGTTTTACAAACTTTGCCTCCGATGGAGGTGGTGAAGTAAGTTTGTGCTAGATTCTACGTTGATATGCGCTCCGCAGCAAGTTGGAGCCCGGTTTTCCTCTCAGCGTGCAGTGAATGTCAGAGGGATGTGAGGAGAGTATTGCCTATTTGAATGCAGTGATCTCCTTCTAAGGGGTCTATTTCATAGGTTCTCTGTTATCGGTCGTAGAGATTCATCTCTTACCTCCCTTTTCAGATCGACGATATACTCTTATATATACCATTACCTCTGCTGATTCTCGTTTCAGTACTGGTTTGGCTATCTGCTATATGTAGATGAGTGTCCTGGGGTAAGTAAGTCTTATTTTCTGTGACACTCCTAGCTATGGTTGGGCACTTTGTTTATAAAGTTCTAAATATATGTATTCAAACATTTATTTGCCTTGACTCAGAATGTTCAACTTTCCTTATTTTTCAGACAGTCAGTTTCATATTTGGGATAATGCATTTTAATTTAACATTTTTTACCTTAAAATTTGACTTTTTCCCTGTGGGCTGTTAGGCTCGCGGGGGCTGAAAATGCTTCATTTTATTGCGTCATTCTTGGCGCTGACTTTTTTGGCGCAAAAATTCTATTTCCGTTTCCGGCGTCATACGTGTCGCCCGGAAGTTGCGTCATTCTTTGACGTTATTTTGCGCCAAAAATGTCGGCGTTCCGGATGTGGCGTCATTTTTGGCGCCAAATAATGTGGGCGTCTTATTTGGCGCGAAAAAATATGGGCGTCACTTTTGTCTCCACATTATTTAAGTCTCATTTTTTATTGCTTCTGGTTGCTAGAAGCTTGTTCTTTGGCATTTTTTCCCATTCCTGAAACTGTCATTTAAGGAATTTGATCAATTTTGCTTTATATGTTGTTTTTTTCTTTTACATATTGCAAGATGTTCCACGTTGCAACTGAGTCAGAAGATACTTCAGGAAAATCACTGCACAATGCTGGAGCTACCAAGCTAAGTGTATCTGCTATAAACTTTTGGTATCTGTTTCTCCAGCTGTTATTTGTATTGCATGTCATGTCAAACTTATTAATGCAGATAAAATTTCCTTTAGTACTGTTACATTACCTGTTGCTGTTCCGTCAACATCTAATTTTCAGAGTGTTCCTGATAACATAAGAGATTTTATTTTTTAAATCCATTAAGAAGGCTATGTCTGTTATTTTTCCTTCTAGTATACATAAAAGTCTTTTAAAACTTCTCTTTTTTTCAGATGAATTTTTAAATGAACATCATCATTCTGATACTGATAATGGTTCTTCTGGTTCTGAGGTTTCTGTCTCAGAGGTTGATGCTGATAAATCTTTGTATTTGTTCAAGATGGAATTTATTCGTTCTTTACTTAAAGAAGTGTTATTTGCATTAGAAATAGAGGATTCTGGTCCTCTTGATACTAAATGTAAACGTTTAAATAAGGTTTTTAAATCTCCTGTAGTTATTCCAGAAGTGTTTTATCTCCCTGATGCTATTTCTGAAGTAATTTCCAGGGAATGGAATAATTTGGGTAATTTATTTACTCCTTCTAGACGTTTAAGCAAATTATATCCTGTGCCATCTGACAGATTAGAGTTTTTTGGGACAAAAATCCCTAAGGTTATGGGGCTGTCTCTACTCCTGCTAATGTACTACTATTCCTACGGCAGATAGTACTTCATTTAAGGATCCTTTAGATAGGAAAATTGATTCCTTTCTAAGAAAAGCTTACTTATGTTCAGGTAATCTTCTTAGACCTGCTATATTTTTAGCGGATGTTGCTGCAGCTTCAACTTTTTGGTTAGAAGCTTTAGCGCAACAAGTAACAGATCATAATTTTATAGCATTATTTTTATTCTATAACATGCTAATAATTTTATTGGTGATACCATCTTTTGATATCATTAGAGTTGATGTCAGGTATATGTCTCTAGCTATTTTAGCTAGAATAGCTTTATGGATTAAACTTGGAATGCTGACATGTCTTCTAAGTCAACTTTGCTTTCCCTTTCTTTCCAGGGTAAATAATAATTTTCGTTCCTTTCCTCACAAGGAACAAAAGCCTGATCCTTCATCCTCAGGAGCGGTATCAGTTTGGAAACTATTTCCAGTTTGGAATATATCCAAGCCTTATAGAAACCTATAGCCAGCTCCTAAGTACCTATGAAGGTGCGGCCCTTATTCCAGCTCAGCTGGTATGGGGCAGATTACGTTTTCTTCAAAGAAATTTGGATCAATTCCGTTCTTAATCTCTGGTTTCAGAAACATTGTTTCAGAAAGGTACAGAATTGGCTTCAAGTTAAGGCCTCCTGCTAAGAGATTCTTTTCTTTCCCGTGTCCCAGTTAACACAGCAAAGGCTCAGCATTTCTGAAATGTGTTTCAGATCTAGAGTTGGCTGGAGTATTTATGCCAGTTCCAGTTCTGGAACAGGGGCTGGGGTCTTATTTTATCTCTTCATTGTACCAAAGAAGGTCAATTCCTTCAGACCAGTTCCGGATCTATCATTATTGAATCATTATGTTAGGATACCAACATTCAAGATGGTTACTGTAGGACTATCCTGCCTTTTGTTTAGCAAGGGCATTATATGTCTACAATAGATTTACAGGATGTGTATCTGCATATTCCGATTCATCCAGATCACTTTTAGTGTCTGAGATTCTCTTTTTAGACAAGCATTACCAGTTTTGTGGCTCTACCGTTTGGCTTAGCCTCAGTTCCAAGAATTTTTTTCAAAGGTTCTCGGTGCCCTTCTTTCTGTAATCAGAGAATAGGGTTTTGGTATTTCCTTATTTGGACGATATCTTGGTATTTGCTCAGTCTTCTCATTTTCGAAGAATCTCATACGAATCGACTTGTGTTGTTTCTTCAAGTTCATGGTTGGAGGATCAATTTACCAATCAGTTCATTGATTCCTCAGACAAGGGTAACCTTTTTAGGTTTCTAGATAAATTCAGTGTCTATGACTCTGTCCTTGTCAGACAAGAGAAGTTTAACATTGATATCAGCTTGTCAAAACCTTCAGTCACAATCATTCCCTTTGGTAGCCTTATGCATGGAAATGTTGGGTCTTAGGACTGCCGCATCAGATGCGATCTCCTTTGCTCGTTTTCACATGCGACCTCTTCAGCTCTGTATGCTGAACCAATGGTGCAGGGATTACTCAAAGATATCTCAATTAATATCTTTAAACCGATTTTACAACACTCTCTGACATGGTGGACAGATCACCATCGTTTAGTTCAGGGGGCTTCTTTGTTCTTCCGACCTGGACTATAATCTCAACAGATGCAAGTCTTACAGGTTGGGGAGCTGTGTGGGGGTATCTGACGGCACAAGGGGTTTGGGAATCTCAGGAGGTGAGATTTCCGATCAATATTTTGGAACTCCGTGCAATTTTCAGAGCTCTTCAGTCTTGGCCTCTTCTGAAGAGAGAGTTGTTCATTTGTTTTCAGATAGAAAATGTCACAACTGTGGCATACATCAATCATCAAGGAGGGACTCACAGTCCTCTGGCTATGAAAGAAGTATCTCGAATTTTGGTTTGGGCGGAATCCAGCTCCTGTCTAATCTCTGCGGTTCATATCCCAGGTATGGACAATTGGAAAGCGGATTATCTCAGTCGTCAAACGTTGCATCCGGGCGAATGGTCTCTTCACCCAGAGGTATTTCTTCAGATTGTTCAAATGTAGGAACTTCCAGAAATAGATCTGATGGCTTCTCATCTAAACAAGAAACTTCCCAGGTATCTGTCCAGATCCCGGGATCCTCAGGCGGAGGCAGTGGATGCATTATCACTTCCTTGGAAGTATCATCCTCCCTATATCTTTCCGCCTCTAGTTCTTCTTCCAAG